>NC_072397.2:32530078-32831875 GCF_028885625.2 Pongo pygmaeus | reverse complement strand
GAATGAGGATATAATGGAGCATCTTCTGTTGGAGAGGTCTTATGCCCATCTAAAGCATCATGGTCAACTGGCTCCAAATTCTAAATATTTAAATATTAACAATTTGATTATAAAAGTAACTTTATACCTTATATTTTATTTTCTTCGTTAGAATAAACTTTTAAGGAATGCAAGAAAGCTGACAGCTATAACATCTTTACAATTCCTGCAAATGATTTATAATTTAGGGAAAAATTCTGAATTATTTTAGCTACATAATTTTTAGGACATTTCACACAAGTTGCTTCCAAAAGGAAACTACTTTTTAAGAACAAACAAACCAATGCTAATCATTTCACAAAATAAATATTTTTAAGGGCAATATTAATACATAAACATTGGCTTATGCATTTAAAAATTACTTCTCTTTTTTCCCAGATATATCTGCTGCCCTTTGGAGGCTTCCCTCAGCCACCTCATCTAGACAAAGTTCTCAAGCATTTGCAAGTGTCATCCTAGCACTATTTGATTTTTCTAATAAATAACAATTTGATGTTTTATTGTTTTGTACTGGTGGACAACAATTTTTGTAGGCATATTTAATTCTTTCCAGTTTATTGTTTTCTTTCAATTTTCTATATACACTAAATGACTCAATTTTCTTTCTTTTTTTCCCACGTGAAAGCACAAACACTGCCCTTCACTTCCACAAATTATGCAGTCGAGATTCCCACATTTGGGGAAATCTCATGGGTCAACACATCTAGAGTGCAATAGATCCACCTTTCCTTGGGAAAGCCACCTTCATGATCATGGTGTCTCCCCTGGCAGGGAAGTATCCATTTCCTTTTTAATACTTCCATTTGCCTTCGAAAGAAAATACAAATATAAATGCAGTAGAATTCAGAATAATTTTCAGTATCAGCTGAAAATGTTAATTTCAATCATCCGTGATTATTCTTTTCTTAAAGAGTTCTTAATTCTGACACAGGCTTCTACAAAATTGTAAGAAAAAACAGTATGATAAACAATGAAATGACTGCCAAATAAAACTACCATACATTTTATGCACTGATATACTCATTTTTGATACTGACTCTTAGAGTGTTCTATTGTATCTAACAGCCATTCTCGGTCTTCTGGAATTTTATCATGTGCATTATGAGCTTTAAAAATAAGCAGATGAAAATAATTTACAATTTGTAGTAGCTAATATTTTACTGCCTAATATGTGTCATTCAGAACAAGTTTTTGAGGTAATCTAATTAATATCAGTTAGTTTCCTAAGCGGGTAGCATTAGTAAATCCATTTAACCAATAAAAAATCAATTACAGTTAGAACAAATACTTCACCAATTATTACAGATTTAGCCAGTTGAGGAGCTAGTTAGCAATCTGACCCAAACATCTGACCTTTTGGTGTATTACCAATTTAAAATATTTTGGTTAAGTATACTATCCATGCATTACGACAAGTGAATTAAAAACTGTAATGTTATATTACTTTTCATAGTTCTATTTTTTATTCTATACTTAGGATTATGCTCCCTGGCCCAGGCTGGACTACAGGGACAAGATGATAGCTCACAGCTCAATGAGTCTTCATACTCCAGGGTTCAAGGAACACTCCTGCCTCAGCCTTCCAACTACTTGGGATTAGACAAATGCACCACCATGTCCCACTCACCTCATTATTTTTACTAAATATGAGTAGCATTTCATGACTACCTTTTTAAAGAAAAAACAAAACTTACTTGGTTTTTACTCATTTTTCAGAGACAACATTTTAGAATGTAAAGCAAGAATCTCATGATAATAAAACAGTGATATTAATTGGCAGTACAAAATTGATTTCAATTCTGACAGTAAAAGAACACACACAATGAGTAAAACAATTTTCAACAACAAAAATAAGAATTGCCTGATTTACTAATGATCAGTCATTTTCTTTCACAGCTGGCTAAATTGCAATATATTTACACTGCCAACTGTTTTATGTTCTTAGGAGTCAATATTAAAAATCACAAAAAGAAGACCTGTCTGTTTTGTCATCACAATGACAGATAAATAAAATAGTTTTTTCTCTCTACCATGTATCTTAATTAATAAAATGATATTATATTCCAAGTCAGAGGCCAGGTTTTTTTTCTTTTTGCCATAGGAACATTTATGATATATATTTATTTTGAAAAAAGTAATTTGTATAATCTAATTTCAGGTAAAGAATAACATGGGTAGGCTTCTTCTAACACTTAAACAATACACATTTCATTATCTTATTCTCTTAAAAATTATAATAAAGAGAAAATCATGTCATTTGCCACATTATTAATAGTATCAAAAGTTTTCATGTGAAATTTGGATTAATATTATCTTTGCCTATATTGTTATCTGCTGCCATGAACAGTGTTGGTACTCAGCAGATGCTGATATATATCTGTTGAATACTGCCTATTGAATAGACTAAATGTTCATTAGACAAAACATTTCAAGCTTATCTTAATAAAGAGAATAATAAATTTATACATGAAACCCACATTAATCCACAGCAAATATTTTCCACATTATGTCAACATGTATACCTCTACTGTAAACATCTCCTTGGATGAGATGAGGCTAAGATGTGATCTAGCCTTACTGTAGAGCAAATACAAGAAGTTACTTAATAAACAATATATGACTACAAACAATTTTTAAAATGGTATAAATTAAATTCCATTGATAGGGAACTCAGTGTCATTCGTACAACATTAATTATCTCCTTGAAATCTACGATGGTGTACCAAAGAACAATTAGAAAATTTTAATTGCTAAAATCTAATATTTCTGTTGTTTAAAATTTAAAATTATCTTTTGCCTTTAATTATTGTGCTCTACAGCTTTATAATTATTTTATTATCAGGTTTTCAGTGTGCTTATTATAAAGTCTATTGAGTGAAAATTGTGTGTTTGTGTGTGGGCATGTGTGTATAGGGTTTCCAGGTATATAGTCTGATTGTTTCTAGAAACCTATAACAATAAAACTTCAAATCTCTTGGCAGAGTTGGGCAACTAATTCTGGTGCAATTCTTTGGCTTATTTTATTGCAGATGACACAACTAAGAATTCTAGAAGAATGCTAAAGATTTGTGTTGAGCATTAACATAGTTCTTTAAAATTATAATTTTTCTCGAAACCAGTCTGGACACGATTGTGAAACCCCATCTCTTTTAAAAACACAAAAATTAGCCAGGCATGGTGGCAAGCACTTGTAATCCCAGCTACTCAGGAGGCTGATGAAGAGAATTGCTTAAACCCAGGAGGCAGAGGTTTCAGTGAGCTGAGATTCCGCTCCTGCACTTCTGCCTGGGTGAGACAGTGAGAATTCCTTTTACACATACATGCACACACACACACACACACAAATAATAGTAATAAAAAATAAAAAAGAAAAAAAGCTCTTTTTCTTACATCCTGATAGTCTAACTACTTAGAGGCTACAGATTGCTTTTGGATAACTTAATGTTGTCTGCCATGATAACATTAACTTTTCCAAAAATGTTTCCATTCTAGGACATTACTTTCTATGACTGTTTTTCATTGTTACTTCTGTAGTAACACATGTATGCTTTTAGATGATTCCAAATTCTGGACATATGTATCCAACTCCCCATTACAATTTTTAATTTGGTGTCCCAGATGTTTCTAAAATGCAATCCGCTCAACGAGGTTCACTTTTTCTATCAGTAAATTGCATTACTATTCTCTCAGCTTATCAAATCACACCCAGGACATAGGTGTTAACATCTCTATCCTACCCCACTTTCTCAAATATCCAATTGCTAACAACTGCCTATTCTAACTCATTACGAGCTCATAAATCTGTCCACACGTATGTTCTACATTGCCAGCTTTTCCAATATAGAGCACCCACAATTTTTTTCTACAGATAATTTTGAATACTTCCTTACTGTGGTCTACTGTGAAATTTTCTATGCTATAGCCAGTGAGATGTTACTAATATATGCCCTTTGTTGTCCTCTGATGGTTTATCAAGTCACACTGAGTATCTCACATTGCTAAAAAGCCAAGTTATGTCAATAATAAGTCTGTACCCACTGTATACTTTAAAAAATCAACTTAACAAAGCAACCCTTTTCAACTGCAAGATGCTTTTTACTCTCCAAATCTAAGTCACATACACCCTATAATAGGCAAATCTCTTTGTATTGTATTTTTTTGTTATGATGCTTTGTATCCCACCTGAGCTGTTTATTCAGTACTGTATTTTCAATATCATAATTAAGACAGATTCAAAATACTTTATCTGAAATTGAAAAAGCTCAATTAAGCAAGACTTTTTAAAATGAGATTGGTATGTAACTCAATTTCTGATGCAATAAAGACTTAATTGAGGGAAGCTATTTCAGTCTGCATTCATGTATCCTTCACCCTTAAAGAGAATATCCATTTCTCTTCATAGAGACATTAGCAAGATTGATTCTTGAGTACTTTTGGGAACCTTACAGGTAATGGTACACAACGTGATGCAAATGTGTTGACTCAGTTTTCTCAAATGCAAGAATTCCTAAAACCTAAAACACACTACCTAAATGCCTCAAGATGTATAAATGTATACTTAACCTTGGCAATTAAAATTAAACTTAGGTTATATCATAAACCGACCATATGTTGTGTATGAGCAACTAAAATCTCAGGTTAAATTGTGCAAAACAAAGTTTTTGTGATTTCTTAAGTTAGATACTTTTACATTTAAAATAAATATTGTGTTTATGTTTGTATAATATATGCTCCTACTCTACTAAAATTATCCCAGCATCTTAGATGTAGTCAGGCTAGGCTGAGAAAAAGAAAGTACAGAGGTGGTCAGAGCAGGAAGAGTAAATGGTAAAATTTATTTTCTCCTGAAGGTGTATATTAATAATACAAAAAACACTTTCATTACAGAAATGTGTGACCATAGAACTTCATTTTAGGTAGTAAAATATTTGTGATTTTAACAAGTTACTTAAAATGATCTGCTAAATGTCTGAGTCAATCATTCATATAAATGTGACCTCTAGCTCATCTTTCTGTTGAATGTGAGACATAAGGCAGACACATTCTAACCAACTCACATGTATACACAAAATCAACATGGACATGGAGAAGAGAATTAGTGCTTGTAACAGTGTATTACTTACTAATAAAATGCAACAAGTGTATATAGCTGCGTCATTAGTTGATGGGAGATGGGACAAATCCACTCATAGAGGAAATATTTGCTCAATAATGGCACCTTACATTTATAAACTGTAATGGTTTTCTGAAAATGTTTCTTTGATTTTCATATGTAAATTAGAGAGCTAATAAATGAGATGACCAAGACTTTAATTACAATTAAAATAAGAAACTTGACTACTATAGAATTCACACTTGGATTTTTTTCTTGGAAAAATCAGATACTACTCTTTATATGTACATGATTTTTATGCAATTAGTATTGTATTCTTGGTGAAAGAAAATGATTTCCTAAAACAATAATGTTAGATATGAAAGATTAGAATCTACTGTATTTGCAATGCATTCTTATTTAATTTACTTCTTTATTCTTTTCAAAATGACTTAACCTTTTTTATTTTCATTCTACATAGCATTAGAATTATTCTCACTAGCAATTACTCCATCATTTGTATGCCATTAATGAACTTCTTCCAACATATATCATGTTTCACTGCCCCAGGATGAGGAAGGGCCAACAGTGGCACAAGGGTTGCTTCATACAGTGTGTCACACATCCTGCTAAATTCAAGTTCACCATGAATAAAAAGCCTTTCCATAGCCAGCGTTCAGCTTTAAGAAAAAGGCTAACTACTGAACTTGGAGAAAAGACAAATCTGCCTCTGATAGCTGATTTAAGAAATATAATGTGTGTGTAGAGGATACAAAATTACAATTCCACTAATGGGATAGTTAATATTTGTGCTACTTTCTTCATCCTTGTGGAAAGTCTACTAGTTGAAGTTAAACCATTTCTTTTTCACACAAGACAGAAGGTAACCTTATCACTCTCAGAGGAAATACTAAGAAGGATTGTACTTTGTCAGAGGGTAAATCAAGACATCTTTATTAGGCCACTTATTTACTTAGTGTCACCTCTATTACTGAACATTGTTTAGTGATTTGCTTTCAAGAATTTTTGTGTTTGTTTCAAAAAAAAATCCTTGCCACAATGATGAGACTTGATAAAGCAAATGGTGGCCTCTTGTGGTTGTTCACATTCTGTGCAGTCGGTAACTGTCTGATTCTGTGGAAGCTAATCGAAGCTTGGACTGAATGTGTATGAGACCCGCCACTGGGGAGTGAAGGATGTATCAAAGGACCTGATGGGTGAGGGGAGGTGGCTGTCACATAGGGAGTAGAGTTTTGAAAACTTACATCAAAACATTTCTCTTCCTGGCCCCACCCAATATTGCCATCTGGAAACATTTGATAAAAAATACAATAGAAAATGGTGGCAGAACAAAGCAGGCAGTGAGTGTGGCAGCAGGAGCAGTCGGAAGCAGCTGCAGAGCCACCCTGGGCAGAAGAACCATAGATGATGCTCCACAGTTTGAACAAAGTGTGGTTCCCGGTGGTACAGAAGTTGGTCCATACAGTCTGTCATATATCCAGCTAGATGCAAGCTAAGAATGGAAAGATTTTCCATAGAGAGAGTTCAGTTTATTGAAAAAGGCTAACTACAGAACTTGAAGAATAGACAAATGTGCATTTAATAACATAAGTAATAATTACAGTGTTCTGAGTAGAGGATAAAAAATAACAATTGCTTTCCAATGAAATAAATAATTTTGTTAACTTTCATCTTTGGGGAAAGTTTCCTAGTTGAAGACAAAACATTCCCACATTTCTTATCTTAGAACAAAACTACTTAGGTTTATGTATAAACCTAAGTTTTCACTTTTATATGAACACACCACCATGTAACTTTTATTACACTAAACATGTCATACCGAGTAGTAAATTGATAATTAGAGAAATGCCCCAGTGTGGTTCCCAGTGAAAGGTGGTGTCTGGACAGTCAGTGCTTTCTAGAACTCTGGACCAACAACCAGGAAGTGTTGAAGTGACTGAAAAGTTAAAGATCACAAGTAGAGCATGAGGAAAACAGAGATCAACAGTATCTATGTCCATGCCAAAAGAAGTATCCTAGGAAATTTTGGCTATGACAAGAGAATGAAACTCCATATGCACATTTCTTCTGGATCACTTTTGGAGCACTGAAGCAGAAAACAAACTTAGTGCTAATGTACATGTGCTAAGGGGTGGCTGATTTTAAGACTGACTTCATTCTTTCCTCGTGTTCAAGAGCCTTCATGGGACATTGCCTACTAGATCCAAGCTTTGCCAGCTTATTTTTCCTCATGATCAGCTCCTATCTGTCAGCTGATATTTCTACCCATGTGCACCAGTGCTCTTCTTCACAGCTTCACACCTGTAATACTGTTCTCTGCAGCCAACATTCGAGGTCCCACTTAATGCTCCACTTTCCTTCCAGCTCCTTCAAAGAATTGGCCACAAAGAAATTTGGCACTTAACTTTACTAATTTACACCCAGGAGGTGGATTACTAGTTCCTACCTCACGTTCATTAGCCTGGAGGAAAGGTTATTTTCAGAGTGCCACTGTCGTGCAGCTCAGCCATATCTTCCTGCTGTCACTCACTCTGCTGCTCTTGGTTGGATTTCATCATAATCCTCAGGATTGTATGCTCATTGAGGGCAGGAACAACCATATTAAAAAATATGTGCTTGCAGAAATTACTCCCAGAATTCTAGATGAGTTTTACCTTTTTCTGCACCCATAGCTCTGGGATTTAGTTTGTTTTAATATGAGTGCTACCTAACAGGTTAAGACATCATATTAGTTTGGACACTACCTATAGGGGAAATAGAACAAAAAAAGCTGTGGTTGACAGCACTTTAAAAATGAATATTAAATTACCACAATCTTGAAGAAATATCTTTATTGTAAATATCAAATAAGTGGGGTAAAAATGATGGTAGCTATTTCACACAAGGACACAAGACAAAAGCTTAGAATTACTTGCTTAAAGTTAATTCAGAATGGAACAAAGTTGTTCAAGTGCTTAGCATTGGAACAGGTTGTATAACCTGGTTTTCAATGGACATTACCTATTTTACAGTAAGATCTTGTTATAGGAACAAAGAGATGATTCCCAGCCTCCTGTGGTGTATCATCTCTGCCTCCCAAAATACTGAGATTAGAGGCATGAGCCACCATGCCCAGGGCAATTCCAAACTTTTTATAAAAGTTCTGTGACTTCCTCCACCTTGCCTTCACCCACAAAACAAGCAATACTAAGAATTCCAATATATAATACAAATAAAGCACTGCCATGACCAAAGTACTACATTGATATGAGTGTGTATCCATGCTCTGTTCAATTTTTTTATTGCTTTAACAGAGACCTTTGATGCATCTAAAAGGATGAGTACAAATGTTAATGTAATCCTGGATTTTCTCTGACAACTCTCCTAAAAACTGACTTACAACTTTTTCCAAGTATAAGTATCAACGGTTTACTCTCTGAGGGAAAGGAAATAATCAGCAGGACCACTATTCCTAGCCACCGGCAGAAGCATATATGCAACACTTAGCACCACACATGTGTTTCCTTGGCTTCTTGAGTACTCCTGTGTAAACTGCCTATACATTTTTATAATATCTCTAAATGTATAAAAGAATTAATGTGAATGTATGTGCTATCACATATCATTTCCAACTGCAGAATATGTTAGTTTTAAATCTATCTACCATATCTTGACTCTGACATTTATTTTCGGATTGTTACCTTAAAATCAAGTACCTGGGACAGTCACTGTGGCTCATGCCTGTAATCTGAGGGCTTTGGAAAGCAGAGGTAGGCAAATCACCTGAGGTCAGGAGTTTGAGACCCGTCTGGCTAACATGAAAACAGTGAAACCCCGTCTCTACTAAAAATACAGAAACACATCACACATGGTGTTTGGGCCTGTAGTCCCAGGTACTCCAGGGACTGAGGCAGGAGAGTCACTTGATCCCTGGAGGAAAATGTTGCAGTGAGCCAGGATCATGGCACTGAACTCGTCTGGACAACAGAGTGAGACTTCATAACAACAACAATAAAATCACAAAGAAAAAACCATACCAAATAAACAACTGGCAACATTCTTCTTAAATGACTATTTGATCACAGAATACTCAATTCCTGACAGGTCATGATCTCTAGTAGTAGCACAGCAACTTATTTGAAAGTAGATGGAAACATTTCAGATGACATTTTTATTTACTTTTCTATTATATAGGCTGTTTACTTGCATGATGAGAAAAGGTGTTCTGAAAGGCAAGCTGTGCAGCCTAAGGGAGTTACTTCAAAAGGCCAGTTTCCTGACAAAGATGAAATCATTTTTTCTATCATCAGATTTTTAAAATTATAGAACATGCCTTCCTTTCACATGTAAATCATCAACAACAGCAAAGAAGTGATTTATTCCATCTTCTTGCCTTATGCCATGAAGAATAAGAATTCTCATATGTGACATATTTAAGGCAATGCTTTTCTTAGAAATAATAATTTAAAAAAGCAACCAGTTCATTGAGACAATATTCCTCAAATTAGTCAAAGGCCATGTATTTATGATGGAAGATTTGAATACATTAACTGTGTTTAAAATTAGCTTACTTTTACCAGAAAGAGAACATAAGCATTGTAAGTGAGAAAATAACTACAAAATAAAGTAGCATCACCCTTGATATTATTCAGATAAACTTTTTGGTCGATGTGAGACTTAGTTTTAAAATTAGCTGTCCAACAAAATATTTTCTCCCTTAACAAAATAAAAGTAGTTCCATGAATGGAAACTTTTAAATTCATACATATTGTTTAGTGTACAATCTCAGAGCCTGGCATCTGTCTTCCATCATCTTCTAGTTTGTGAACCCAAACATTAGTTAATTAACTTTACTACATTGGCAAAGTTATGTCCTGAAGCAATGAATGCTGACACAAACCACTTGCTGGTGTTGCCCCTACTTTTCAAGAACATGTTGATCAAAAGCCACATGTTCTCGTCTATGCGGTCAAGAGCAACATGAGCTATGAACTGGTGCAGATGATGATACTCATAAATGACTGTGTGAGCAACAACAGATTAACTTACCCACAAGGAATAAAGAAAGTAAACAATAAGTTCTGTAAATTCTATGGATGGTTTTCTTGTGCAGAAAAAGGAAAGTTTGACTTTGCTTTTTTTATTATTTTCAAGAGACATACAAGAGGTCTGTTTTCTCATTATATCTAATTCTTTCTTTCAAAATATCATTTTAAAATGACACCTCAGTTATGGGTTGAAGTGTGTTCTCTCCAAAATTCCTTTGTTGACATCCCAAGTGAACAGTACCACAGAATGTGTCTTCATTTGGAAGGAGAGGTTACATGTAGACATGGTTATTCCAAATGATCTCATTTTACAGTAGGGTGGGCCCCTAACAAAACCACACGTGTATTTAGAAAAAAAGATCATTTGGAGATACACACAGGGAGAAAAATGACACAGGATGACTGGAGTTACACTGCTGCAAGCCAGGGAACTTCCAGAAGCTGGGAGATTAACCAAAAAGGTTCTTACATTAAGACCTGCATAGGAAGCATGGCACCACTGACACCTTGATTGTAGACAGTGGCTCTCAGAAATGAGGCAATAAATTTCTGCTGTCCAAAGCCACTAAATTTTTGGTACTTTGTTACAACAGCCACAAGAAACAGAGACAGCTTCTTTGTTGAAGAAGCTGTTCCCAATCCTGGGCTGGAGGAGGGTGGCCCATTGTCCCAAAATATCTCTGACATCTAAAGCATTCTTTACTTCACTCATGTTGTCATGACAAACCTAGGTGAATCTTTAGATAAATGGATGTTTTTGTGTCTAGTCAAGCAGTAGTTTCTTTTACAATGATGATCAATCCTGAAAGCTTAGGAACAAATTGTGAAAGTGCCTTAACAAGGTGAATGGTAGCAGGAGAAAGAATTAAAACCAACATATGCAACAAATTATTTTTATGTGTGCTCCTTTGTCCACCACAGGACCAGTGGAGTGCACAGAAACTATATACAAGTAGCTGCATCCCAGGAAGCAATACTGCTACAAGTACTCAAAACAATTTTTAATGAGTATTGTTCTCATAATATGAGAAAATAATGTCAAAACAACACCTGTCACATAATCCTGTCTATCATATTTTGGTGACAAGTCCTGAATAGTTGAAAAGTATCACACAATTAAACATTATACATTACAAGCCACTTGCAAAATGAATTCCTCAAAAGTCATTAAAGCTGACTTGGATGCTTGAGGAAAACAGTGCAAATGTTCCAGAAATGTATTAGAAACATAAATTGGAAAGGACTGGGCTCTTCTCATGACAAAAATCTATGGGCCTGTTTACTCTGAATGACAACATGTTCTCGAGCCAAGCCTGGTTTCTGGAAACATTCTTGACAAGAAAGTCAGGTGGCATCATCTCTGGTGTTGCTTTTGAGCTTCCTGTGCATGGTCAAGGTGGTCACTGGGGAGAAAAGCATGCATGTATGACCCAGCCAGGAAGTGCCACTAGGGGTCACTGAGGGTCTTTTTGAACCCCGTAGGTCCTCATCAAAAACATGATTCATGGAAACTGTCTGAATTTTAATGGATGAACCCCAGTAGGTCCTGATGAAAAATGTGATTCATGAAAACTGCCTGAACACTCATGGATGATATTTCAAGGCCCCAACTTGTTACAGGTGAACTAGGCTTCTAAGTGCTCAAGTGGCAACACTTCAGGGTGGATGACATAGTGAACTGAATATCATAGGAAAGTCAGAGTTTATGCTAGTCTGTGCTGAGTTAAAGCATAAATAAACAACTCCCAGGATATTCACTGGCTGGCTTTTATCAGTCTCTGAAACTCCAGAGGAAACCTCATTTAATTGTGTTGGATTTCATTTACCTCCTCTGTTCCAATCTTCCAGTTCTAAAATCACATTACACTATATTGTTACAATATAATAAAAATTCTTATTAAATGTAAGCTTCTACATACACTTTGGATTCTGCTTTCCCAGCTGGCAAAAACTCCATTTCAAAAACTGGATTATCATGGTGGCCAACAATTACAAAGTAGAAACTCCTAGACGTGGTCTTAAATGTGTGCCTACTGATGAAGTAAAAAATAGTGCATATTTTTAGCAGTCAATATTGAAATTCAAAGATGACTAATGAGAGGTGTATAATTCTTCTTTTGTTTTGCTTTCTAACTTAAACTTGGAAGATGCCAGTAAGCTTGTCACCATTTCCCACATACTAGTGAAGATGAATGACCTCTGGAATAAACAAATGATATAACTGTGATATTTCTTGTAGAATCCTATGTATTTCTGTAAGAAAACTAGAAGACCTCTAACATAAAATCCCAGGCAACATTCTCATGATCTGCAAGTATGGCACATTCAGCCCAAGGGACCCTGAATGTCTGGTGGAGTAAGCTAGGCTTCAGTTGGACTGGAGCAGTTAGTGCCAGCACTGATACTTAGAAGATTTAAAAGAGGTAGACAGTAAGTTAAGGACCATAGACAGTGGTGAGAAGATCAGAGAATTAATTAGCTTGCCTTAGAAATGTCCATTAGGTATCCATTGGGGGAAGCTAAAACCAAGTCTCCCTCATGTCACTTAGAAAAGAGAAGCAATGTAGCACTTTGTGCTCTATTTTTCTTCTTTGTCCCTGAAATATGTGTGCTATAATATATGCCCTTGCAAATAAAAGAGACTATGATATGCCTTTAGACACACCAATTTATAAGAAAGGAAGTTTTGTATGCTATAAGAGATGAAAGAAACATTCTGTAAAGGAAGACATTTTGAGGTACTGAGAGACCTTACAATGAAGTTTCACAGATTGGGGCAACTGTAATGACTCAGACGTGTAATGCCAGCACTTTGGAGGGCTGAGGCAGGCAGCCTGCTTCAGCCTGGGAATTTGAGACCAGCCAAGGCAACAACATGGAAAAAGAAATACCTCTCTACAAAAAATACATCTCTACAGAATACTAATCCTTTCTGAACATGTTGGTGTGTGCCTGTAGTCCCAGCTACATTGGAAGCTGACAGGAGAGAATTACCTGACATGGCAGTAAGCTGAAATATTCTGACTCGAAACAAAACAAAACGAAAACACAAAAACTTCAACAGATTCACAAAAGAAATGAACATATGAGAAACTGGGGAAAAAACATAAGCAATTCCATGGCTTCTAGCACAGATAATTAAAATACAGATGAATGACTGATGAGTGGGAACATGGATGGATATACACAATGGGAACCCCACTGTGTGTATTCTTAACAAGGGATTTGAAATCAAACGAAGTTGGGTTCTGTCTACCTCTGCTACTTACCTGCAATGTGCACAGAAGTAGTCTTTAATCTACTGTTGGTCTTTTCCTTTATGAAGTAATTTTGTATCACTTAATTGTAAATTACCCAGCACAATGTCTGACTCACAGGATGTGCTCAATTAATATTATCTAGAATAACATGGAAAGGCCAAATGCACACTGAGATGTGGGGGACTATAGCCTTGTCCACTTTCTCACTACCATCTAAGCTGCACTCACCCTTCAATGGCACAGTTAAGTATCTGCAATCAGGGTTACCCACAGAGCCAACAATATTCACGCTCTGGTCTTCCCAAGAAAACCTCAGCTCCCACTTTAGAAAAGAGATGAAAAACAGATGAGATAGAAAAACTGGGTAACAAAGGAATGATACAAAAGCCATGAAAAACTACAGGAACTGGCAATAATTCTCCAGAGAATGTGATGGGAGAAAGGATGGGCAGTAGAAAACTGAATAAAGTAAACAATGATGTCTTGAATTATTCCTGGGCTAAATTTTAGAGCCAAAAGCAGTGCAAACATTGAAGCAGCAACAGCACTGAAAAAGCATGGGCAAATGTGTGTGTGACTGGGTGTGTGTGGTTTAGTGTGGGTTTGTCAGTGTGTGTGTAAGGGAGATAACACGCATCCCCACACTAATCCCTATATGAAAAGCCACAAATGTGTGAGCAGCATGGTGCTAACTCAGCAGGAGGACAGACAGAAGGGAACTCAAAGAAAAATTGCATGAGGTTGCTGTTACCAACTACACAGAAGGGCAGAAAAGACAGAGCTTACTTTATATTCATTCCATACTTATTGTGAGTTGCTAATTTTGTTTTCCTTTTGTAAACAGCTGAAGAAGCAAGAAGGCTGTAATTTTTCATTCAATTTTGACAAAGGAAAACTGACAGGTGAAGTGGAAGAATTGGAAACCCTGGGAGAAAATGGCCCCATTGCCACAGGAAGGGAAGGCAATAGCTGCAATCACTTAGCAAACACTTGAGGGTATTGGGTAAAGGTGAGACACACATTACTATTCTGCACTTTGCAATCTGTGGAACTTTCTCCAAGGATGCAAATGTTGTACCTCTGTGCTGTCCAATATGAAAGCCAGTGAGTATTAGAGATGTGGCTACTGTAATTATAGAACTGATTTTTAATTAAACAAAAATAGGCTCATGTGGATGCTGGCTATGTAATAGACAGCACAGGTCTAGATCAAAGATTCCCAGCCAATGGCATGATCTTGGCTCACTGCAAACTCCACCTCCCAGGTTCAGGAGATTCTCCTGCCTCAGCATCCTGAGTAGCTGGGATTAAGGGCATGCACCATTATGCCACGGTAAATTTTGTAATTTTAGTAGAGACAGGGTTTTGCCATATTGCCCAAGCTGGTCTGGAAATCCTGGCCTCAAGTGATCTGCAGACCCCAGCAGTGCTGAGATTAGAGTCATGAGATCGTAAAGTGCTGAGATTAGAGTCCCAAAAGTGCTGAGATTAGAGTCATGAGCCACCATGCCCAACCTAATTTCAACTTTTTTATATAATATTTCTGTGACATCCTCCAACTTCCCTTCACCAACAAAACATGTATTACTTAGTATTCCAATATATAATGCAAATAAAGCAACTGCCATGACTGACATACCTGCATTGGCATCAATGTGTAATCATGGTCTGCTTGATTTTTCCTTTGCTTTAAATAGGGACTTTTGAAGAATCTCCAAGGAACACTTGTGCCAGATGCCCTGATGAGGTAGCTACACAGAGTTAGATAACAGATAAAATTGGGAAAATGAGGACAAGAGGAGAATCTGGGATAGTTTCCAAATGTCCAGCTGAGGGGACAAAACAGAATATGACCTCTTCTAAGATGCCCTCATCCAAATCTCTAAAACTTGTGAGCATTTGAGGGCTCATGGCAAAGAGAAATTAAGGTGGTTCAGCAGCTGACCTTAAGGTAGGAAGATTGCCCAGGATGATACAGCTTGATTAATGCCGTTACAACTGCCTTAAATGTAGAAGATGGAAACAAAAGAGAAAAGTCAGGGGGAAAATACAGAAGAACGCTAAAAGCAATGTGATGCTGATGGCTTAGAAAATGGAGGAAGGGGTTCTAGCTAAGGAATGCAGGAGGCCCCTAGAAGCTAGAACCTACAAGGAATCAAATTATGCTCCAGAGCCTCCAAGAGGAGCACAGTTCGGTGCACACATCAATCTTAGCCAAACAAGACCTGAATTGGACTCGTATGCTACAGAATTGCAAGATGATACACTTGTCTTGTATTAAGCCACTAAATTTGTAATAATTTGTTACAGTGCCTATTGTTACCCCTCTGATAGTTTTTTTTATATTACTATTATACTTTAAGATTTAGGGTACATATGCACAATGTTCAGGTTTGTTACGTATGTATACGTGAGCCATGTTGTTGTGCTGCACCCATTAACTCGTCATTTAGCATTAGGTATAACTCCTAATGCTTTCCCTCCCTCCTCCACCCACCCCACAACTGTCCCCGGCATGTGATGCTTCCCTTACTGTGTCCCTGTGTTCTCATTGTTCAATTCCCACTTATGAGTGAAAACATGCGGTGTTTGGTTTTTTGTCCTTGAGATAGCTTGCAGAGAATGATGGTTTCCAGTTACATCTATGTTCCTACAAAGAATATTAACTCATCTTTTTTTATGGCTGCATATTACTCCATGGTGTATATGTGCCACATTTTCTTAATCCAGTCTATCATATTTGGACATTTAGATTGGTTGCAAGTCTTTGCTATTGTGAATAGTGCCACTATAAAAAACACGTGTGCATTTGTCTTTATAGCAGCATGATTTATAATCCTTTGGGTATATACACAGTAATGGGATGGTTGGGTCAAACGGTATTTCTAGTTCTAGATCCCTGAGGGATCACCATACTGACTTCCACAATGGTTGAACTAGTTTCCAGTCCCACCAACAGTGTAAAAGTGTTCCTATTTCACCACATCCTATCCAGCACCTGCTGTTTCCTGACTTTTCAATGATTGCCATTCTAACTGGTGTGAGATGGTATCTCATTGTGGTTTTGATTTGCATTTCTCTGATGGCCAGTGATGGTGAGCCTTTTTTCATGAATGTTTTGGCTGCATAAATGTCTTCTTTTGAGAAGTGTCTGTTCATATCCTCCACCCACTTTTTGATGGGGTTTGTTTGTTTTTTTCTTGTAAATTTGTTTGAGTTCATTGTAGATTCTGGATATTAGCCTTTTGTCAAATGAGTAGGTTGCAAAAATTGTTTCCCAGCCTGTAGGTTGTCTGCTCACTCTGATGATAGTTTCTTTTGCTGTGCAGAAGCTTATGGTTTAATTAGATCTCATTTGTCAATTTTGGCTTTTACTGCCATTGCTTTTAGTGTTTTAGACATGAAGTTCTTACTCATGGCTATGTCCTGAATGGTATTGCCTAGGTTTTCTTCTAGAGTTTTATGGTTTTAGGTTTAACAATTAAGTCTTTAATCCATCTTGAATTAATTTTTGTATAAGGTTTAAGGAAGGGATAAATTTTCAGCTTTCTCCATATGGCTAGCCAGTTTTCCCAGCACCATTTATTAAATAGGGAATACTTTCCCCATTGTTTGTTTTTGTCTGGTTTGTCAATGATCAGATAGTTTTGGATATGCAGCATTTTTCTCTGAGGGCTCTGTTCTGTTCCATTGGTCTATATCTCTGTTTTGGTACCAGTACCATGCTGTTTTGGTTCCTGTAGCTTTGTAGTATAGTTCAAAGTCAGGTAGCATGATGCCTCCAGCTTTGTTCTTTTGGCTTAGGATTGACTTGTCATTGTGGGTTCTTTTTTGGTTCCATATGAACTTTAAAGTACTTTTTCCAAATTCTGTGAAGAAAGTTCATTGGTAGCTTCATTGGGATGGCATTGAATCTGTAAATTACCTTGGGCAGTATGGCCATGTTCATGATATTGATTATTCCTACCCATGAGCATGGAATATTCTTCCATTTGTTTGTACCCTCTTTCATTTCATTGAGCATTGGTTTGAGTTCTCCTTGAAGAGGCCCTTCATGTCCCTTGTAATTTGGATTCCTAGGTATTTTATTCTCTTTGAAGCAATTATGAATGGGAGTTCACTCATGATTTGGCTGTCTGTCTGTTATTGTGTATAAGAATGCTTGTGATTTTTGTACATTGATGTTGTATCCTGAGACTTTGCTGCAGTTGCTTATCAGCTTGAGGAGATTTTGGACTGAGACAATGGGGTTTTCTAGATAAATCATCATGCCGTCTGCAAACAGGGACAATTTGACTTCCTCTTTTCCTAATTGAATTCTCTTGATTTCCTTCTCCTGCCTAATTGCCCTGGCCAGAAATTCCAACACTATGTTGAATAGGAGTGGTGAGAGAGGGCATCCCTGTCTTGTGCCGGTTTTCTAAGGGAATGCTTCCAGTTTTTGCCCATTCAGTATGATATTGGCTGTGGATTTGTCATAGATAGCTCTTAATATTTTGAGATACGTCCCATCTATACCTAATTTATTGAGAATTTTTAGCATGAAGCATTGTTGAATTTTATCAAAGGTCTTTCCTGCATCTATTGAGATAATCATGTGGCTTTTTGTTTGGTTCTGTTTATATTCTGGATTACATTTATTGATTTGTGTATGTTGAACCAGGCTTGCATCCCAGGGATGAAGGTCACTTGATCATGGTGGATAAGTTTTTTGATGTGCTGCTGGATTCAGTTTGCCAGTATTTTATTGAGGATTTTTGCATCAATGTTCATCAAGCATATTGGCCTAAAATTCTGTTTTTTGGTTGTGTCTCTGTGCCAGGCTTTGGATCAGGATGATGCTGGCCTCATAAAATGAGTTAGGGAGAATTCTCTCTTTTTCTATTGATTAGAATAGTTCAGAAGGAATGGTACAAGCTCCGCTTTGTACCTCTGGTAGCACTTGGCTGTGAATCCATCTGTTCCTTTACATTTTTTGGTTGGTAAGCTATTGATTATTACCGCAATTTCAGAGCCTGTTATTGGTCTATTCAGAGATTCAACTTTCTCCTGGTTTAGTGTTGGGAGGACATATGTGTTGAGGAATTTGTCCATTTCTTCTAGATTTTCAAGTCTATTTGCATGGAGCTTTTTATTGTGTTCTCTGATGATAGTTTGTATTTCTGTGGGATCGATGGTGATATCTCCATTATCATTGTTTATTTTATCTATTTCATTCTTCTCTATTTTTTTCTTTAGTAGTCTTGCCAGCAGTCTATGAATTTCATTGATCTTTTCAAAAAACAAGCTGCTGGATTTATTAATTTTTTGAAGGGATTTTGTGTCTCTATGTCCTTCACTTCTGCTCTGGTCCCAGTTATTTCTTGTTTCTGCTAGCTTTTGAATGTGTTTACTCCTGGTTTTCTAGTTTTTATAATTGTGATGTTAGGGTGTCAATTTTGATCTTTCCTGCTTTCTCTTGTGGGCATTTAGTGCTATAATTTTCCCTCTACACTCTGCTTTGAATGTGTGCCAGAGATTCTGGTATGTTGTGGTTTTGTTCTCTTTGGCTTCAAAGGACATCTTTATTTCTGCCTTCATTTCATTATTTACCCAGTGTTCATTCAGGAGCACGTTGTTCGGTTTCCATGCCGTTGAGTGGTTTTGAGTAAGTTTCCTAATCCTGAGTTTTAGTTTGATTGCACTGTGGTCTGTGAGAGTTTATTATAATTTCTCTTCTTTTACATTTGTTGAGGAGTGCTTTATTTCCAAATATGTGGTCAATTTTGCAGTAGATGTGGTGTGTTACTGAAAAAAATGTATATTCTGTCAATTTGGGGTGGAGAGTTTTGTAGCTGTCTATTAGGTCAGCTTGGTGCATAGCTGAGTTCAATTCCTGGGTATCCTTGTTAACTTTCTGTCTCATTCATCTGTCTAATGTTGACAATGGGGTGTTAAAGTCTCCCATTATTATTGTATGGGAGTCTAAGTGTCTTTGTAGGTCACTAAGGACTTACTTTATGAATATGGGTGTTCCTGTATTGGGTTCATATATATCTAGGATAGTTAGCTCTTCTTTTTGAATTGATCCCTTTACCATTATGTAATGGCCTTCCCTGTCTCTTTTGATCTTTGTTATTTTAAAGTCTGTTTTATCAGAGACTAGGATTGCATCTCCTGCCTTTTTTTTTTTTCCATTTGCTTGGTAGATCTTCCTCCATCCCTTTATTTTGAGCCTATGTGTGTCTCTGCACATGAGATGGGTTTCCTGAATACAGCACACTGATGGGTCTTGACTCTTTACCCATTTTTCCAGTCTGTTTCTTTTAATTGGAGCATTTAGCCCATTTATATTTAAAGCTAATATTGTTATGTGTGAATTTGATCCTGTCATTATGATGTTAGCTGGTTATTTTGCTCGTTAGTTAATGCAGTTTCTTCCTAGCCTTGATGGTCTTTACAATTTGGCATGTTTTTGCAGTGGCTGGTACTGGTTGTTCCTTTCCATGTTTGGTGCTTCCTTCAGGAGCTCTTTTAGGGCAGGCCTGGTGGTGACAAAATCTCTGAGAATTTGCTTGTCTGTAAAGTATTTTATTTCTCCTTCACTTATGAAGCTTAGTTTGACTGGATATGAAATTCTGGGTTGAAAATTCTTGTCTTTAAGAATGTTGAATATTGGTCCCCACTCTTTTCTGGCTTGTAGAATTTCTACCGAGAGATCTGCTGTTAGTCTGATGGGCTTTCTTTTGTGGGTTACCTGACTTTTCTCTCTGGCTGCCCTTAACGTTTTTTCCTCATTTCAACATTGGCGAATCTGACAATTATATTTCTGGGAGTTCCTCTTCTCAAGGAGTATCTTTGTGGCATTCTGCACATTTCCTGTATCTGAATGTGGGCCTGCCTTGCTAGATTGGGGAAGTTCTCCTGGGAAATATCCTGCAGAGTGTTTCCAACTTGGTTCCATTCTCCCCATCACTTTCAGGTACACCAGTCAGATGTAGATTTGCTCTTTTCACATAGTCCCACATTTCTTGGAGGCTTTGCTCTTTGGAGGCTAATTCTTTTTTCTCTAAACTTCTCTTCTCACTTCATTTCATCTTCCATCACTGATACCCTTTCTTCCAGTTGATCACATCGGCTACTGAGCCTTCTGTATTCATCACTTAGCTCTCATACCTTGGTTTTCAGCTCAATCATCTCCTTTAAGCACTTATCTGCATTGGTTATTCTAGTTAGCCATTCATCTATTTTTTTTTTCAAAGCTTTTAACTTCTTGCTATTGGTTCAACTTTCCTCCTGTAGCTCAGAGTAGTTTGATAGTCTGAAGCCTTCTTCTCTCAACTCATCAAAGTCATTCTCCAACCAGCTTTGTTCCCTTGCTGGTGAGGAGCTGCATTTCTTTGGAGGAGGAGCGATGCTCTAATTTTTAGAGTTTCCAGTTTTTCTGCTGTGTTTTCTTCCCATCTTTGTGGTTTTATCTGCCTTTGGTCCTTGATGATGGCGACAAACAGATGGGCTTTTGGTGTGGATGTCCTTTCTGTTTGTTAGTTTTCCTTCTAACAGACAGGACCCTCAGCTGCAGATCTGTTGGAGTTTGCTAGAGGTCCACTCAAGACTCTTTTTCCAGGGTTTCAGCAGTGGTGGCTGCAGAAGAGTGGATATTGGTGAACCACAAATGCCGCTGACTGATCATTCCTGTGGAAGTTTTGTCTCAGAGGAGGACTTGGCTGCATGAGGTGTCTGTCCGCCCCTACTGGGGGGTGCCTCCCAGTTAGGCTACTCAGAGATCAGGGTCCCATTTGAGGAGGCAGTCTGCCCGTTCTCAGATCTCAAGCTGCATGCTGGGAGAACCACTGCTCTCTTCAAAGCTGTCAGAGAGGGACATTTAAGTCTGCAGAAGTTACCGCTGTCTTTTTGTTTGTCTGTGCCCTGTCCCCAGAAGTGGAGCCTACAGAGGCCGGCAGGCCTCCTTGATCTATGGTGGGCTCCACCCTGTTCGATCTTCCTGGCCGCTTTGATTACCTAATCAAACGACAAACTCGTCAATGGCGGGACCCTCTCTCAGTCTTGCTGCTGCCTTGTAGTTT
Source organism: Pongo pygmaeus (assembly GCF_028885625.2). NCBI lineage: Eukaryota > Metazoa > Chordata > Mammalia > Primates > Hominidae > Pongo > Pongo pygmaeus. The sequence goes on along the minus strand of NC_072397.2, from coordinate 32,810,370 downwards.
GATCTCAGACTACTGTGCTGGCAATGAGTGAGACTCCATGTGCATAGCCCCCTCCTAGCCAACTGAGGGATATAATCTCCTGGTGCACCATTTTTTAAGCCCATTGGAAAAGTGCAGTATTATGGTGGGAGTGACCCGATTTTCCAGGAGCCGTCTGTCACCCCTTTCTTTGACTACGAAAGGGAATTCTCTGACCCCTTGTGCTTCCCAGGGGAGGGGATGTCTCACTCTGCTGCAGCTCGCACATGGTGCACTGCACCCACTGTCCTAAACTTACTGTCTGGCACTCCCCAGTGAGATGAACTTGGTACATCAGTTGGAAATGTAGAAATATCCCGTGTTCTGTGTCGCTCACGCTGGGAGCTGTAGACCGGAGCTGTTCCTATTCAGCCATCTACCACCTCTGGTAGAGGTTGGCATTCACTTTTTTTCCCCCAAATCCACGTTGACTGTATCGACTTCAGAACTACTCTTATTTCTCTTCTCATGCCTAGAATCTTCTCCCTTATTCTGCCTGCAACCCCTACCTATTTTTAAAAATCCAACTAAATCTCTCACCCTCCTCGATTATTTCCAAGAAAAACCTACACATTCTTCACATCCTAAGAAGTCCTGTCCCTCATATTGCCTCTTCAAGTCTTTTTTTTCACAGCCAATGATGAAAACTCCTTTTACACTTCTTCAATGTTGTGTACAAAGCTGAATCTGATCAAATTTTGTCCTCATAGGACACAGATACTTTATCAGGCTTATTTATCCAACACACAACTCTGGACTCAGATTAGATTCCTCACTGCCCCCAAGAAGGTCCTGGATTTTTGTTTGTTTGTTTGTTTTTGTTCCTTTTCTCACTTTTCCCCTCCCTACAATGCTCTTCTTTTACACCCCATGTAAATCCTATGCATCAAGGCCCTGATGACTTTTTCTGAGAGATGATCTGGATCACTTCCATCTTCTCCCACCTCTCCTTTAAACTCTTTACTCAGTTTATAATATTTTCTTAGCTCTTGTTCAATGCTCTGGCCATAAATTTTTCATTATTGCTTCTGAGAGTTTTGGCTCCTTTTCTTTTTAATTACATATAAGCATCATGGTGTCAGTCTCACCTTTCCTCACAACACACAATGGTGGCTATTAAAAAATATTTCATTCTGTGGATATCAACCCAGAGCCATCTTGCTTCCAAAAGGACATCTGGCAACGTCTGGAGAGATTTTTGGTTGTCTCACTTGGAAGAGAAGGTGCTATTGACAACATAGAGACCGAGGATACAGCAAAATCTACAACGCACGGGACAGCCTCCCAAAACAAAGTATCTGCCAGCTCCAAAAGGCAACAGTGGCTCCCTTAAGAAACCCTGGGTCAGCTGAATGACCCTGTTAACTGTGAAAGCAAAGCCCCCAAGAGAGCAGACACTTGCAGGTGGAAGTGTGCACAGTGCATGGTTGAACCTGTTGGGGCGTGGGCAGATCTGATCTGGCTACCACAGGGAGGAGTGGAGGTACAGCACCAGCCTGCACTGTCATGTAGGGCCAGTAAAGTCCCACAAGGTCTCAATATGCCTGTTTCAACTCACACCATCCCCCATCTGCAGCCAGAGGTCAAGGAGGGAAAGGAATTCTCAGTACTGCTGTGGAGACCTGCTCTGCTGCTGCTTCAGTCTAGTATGCTGGGGGCAGTTCTTTGGATACCTTGGATGTGCTCTGGCGAGATGTGGGCGGAGCGTCTGTCGGGTGCTAGTCAACCAAGTGCATGCGCCATGTATCTTTAGAACAGGAAGACTGTACTTTGTAGGTCTCCAGGAAGCGCAGCATGGGATGTGAGGGCTGTATTCTGGCTGTCTTGCCTCACTACTTTCCGTCCCTAGTCTTTGGATCTCAGCCCTGAAGCCGCCTTTGAGCTGTGCCTAGGTCTTGGTCCTTGGCCATGCCTCAGAACCGCCAAGAGAGGAGGCTCGCATGTTTGATAGAAAACCTACTTGGCAGTGTGATAGTGTTCAGCACTTTGTTCCTCACCTGGGACACAGGCAGGGCTTTGAAGGCGGAGATTTCCCCTTATCTTTGACCGGCATCCTGTCCTGCACACTCAACTCCGGCCATGGCGGGGCGAGGGAGTAAGCCTGGGAGGAAGCTGATGATGGGAGGAAGCTGGCGCCTAATGACTCAGGAATACACAACTGCCCCTCGTCAGCGACAGGTAAAAATGAAGTCTTGTTGATGTTCCTTAATACCCCCTTCCCTGCTAGGCCACTCAGGGTGTCCCTAGAGACCAGTGATCTTTTTTCCTTCGTTCAACTTTCCTCTATCCCCCAGATAACCTGTAATCATTTTGTCTTCTAGTTCAACTTGCTCCTCATGTCTGACGTGTTGAGTCAAGATGAGCTGCGAGGAAAGCTACAACAAACGTTGAAGGATCCGGGAATACAGGGCACACTCAAGTATTGGATTGAGGTTTATCTGTTACATAACTTTTAAAAGTGTAAACTGTAACAAGTAGGTCACATTTAAATTCATCCAAAGTTTGGGTTTTAAAACTATCCTGAAATATTACAGTCTCTTTGAATCCATTGAGAAAATTGTTGCGTTCGAATTGACTTTCAGGAGAATGTTCAAATACTTAATTGAACCCACAATAAGATAGGAGAAGAAAGCATTTATTTAATGAACACATTTTAGTAAGATGAGGCCTGTTTTATAAATCTGGCTTACTGGTTGCTAAACTAACAAGTGGGTGTGTAATACATTTGGACGAGGAATATTGACACCCTATAGAAAACACTAGTGTGCTGTTTTAATAGTTTGGGAATGAACACTTTCATCTTTAAACTATATTGATCTGCCTGCCTATTTAACTTGTGCAGGAAGTATCATAGGTATGCTTTATATCTGGATTAGCAGCTAGGAATAGCATTAGCTCAGTGTGTTTTCATTGCAATATGTATTTCAAAAGCATATTTTACATTTAAACTATGTAGATATGTCCTGTGTATACATCCTTTTTAAATTTAAGTTATATGGTGTGAGTATTTCTCTATTTCCTTAAAAGTTTCTTGAAATCCTCATTTTTAGGGGTAACAGATTTATCTTTGGATATTTTTGTGACACAGGAGCAGTCCCTTGTTGAATATTTTGGCTATATTTTCCAACGGTCCATAGAGATGCGAGGAAATGGCAGAATTTTTTCTTATACTTCTTATCTCAAGCATAAGCTACTGAAATGGGCTTCTAGGAAGTGAAGTGAAGAGTCTGCAAGTGGGTCTGGCTAATCACCAGGTTCACTTGGAAGCTGAGGAAATAGACATTTTTCTAGAGCACACTGGCCTTCTTGTTTCATGTGGTAAGACTTTTGCAAGGGAAAGTTTCTAACTTCTGGCCATAGATCTAGAAACATTACGGAAATAAAAGGAAGTTTTCTAATGAATATAACACATCTCTGTATACCTCTACTGAGAAAATCCTACTGAAGTTTTTTTTAACTTTTCTTACTTCCCTCCCTCCTTCCTTCTTCCCTTCCTTTCTTCCTCCCATCCTTCTTTTCTTTCTTCCTTCCTTTCTCTTTTCCTCCCTCCCTCCCTTTATTTCTTCCTTCACTCTGCTCTTTCTTATTTTTTTCCTTTCTTTTTTCCTTCCTCCGTTGCAAGACACAAATTCAAAACCAGCTAATTCATGAGTAGGTGCACCCTGAATTGAATGAAGAATTGCAACCTCAGTCCACTTCAGTGCAAGGGAACTCCCTCTTACTAGTAGCCTCTAACTCTTCAGTCGCCGATCGCTAACAAAGATGTGGCAGTGAGTCTTCACTTTCTGTTTTCTTTCCAGAAATTGGTTTAGAAAAGGAAAATGTAATGAATTTCCTTTTCTGTTTTGAACTTTTTATTAACAGTTTTTTCTCAGCAGACTGTAACATGCTGCATTATAGCTAATGGCTTTAAAACTAGTTCTGTTTCTCATTCCTCTTTGAATTTACATCATACCTGCACATAATACATTTGTTATGTAACAAGTGGGTACTAAATTTGAAATTAATTTCTTGGTATCCCATTTAGTATTTTTTAAAATTGTGATCTACAATCTCTAAAGCTTTAAGAGCTAAAACTGGTTTATCTATTTTCCATGTTGTTTAATAAGACTTTCCCAATCTGCTGAATGTTTGCTCTGAGTTTGGCACTGTGATAAACACATGACAGATGTTTTGCATGTTACAGATGAGGAACCAGACTGCGGAGAATTGAATCAAGTAACTTAAGTGATGTAATTCTGAAAAGTCTGTAAAGTTTCCAAATAACAAAGATACTTTCATTTTATTTTTTAGTACATTTATAATTATTTTAACTATATTTCTCCACCATTATTTTTGAACATTCATCCCAGTTTAATATTTTAAAGCTAGATGCAGCAAAGTTTCCCTGTGAATATGTGTGTATGTTGTGGGGAGGAGGGGTGTTGTTTGTTGGCTTTGTTTTTTAGAGCAGTTTTTAGTTCACAGCCAGGTAGATGGAGAAGTACAAAGAGTTAGTATACACCCACTGCGCCTACACGTGCACAGTGTCTCCCACTTTCAACATCTTGTATCAAGTTGGTACATTTTCTACAATTGATAAACCTATCTTGACATGTCATTATTCCCAAAGTCTATCGTTTACATTAAATTCCACTCTTGGTGGTGTGTATATGTCTTTATTTTCTTTATGTTGTCCATAGTTATCTAAACATTTCATATTCCAAATTTTTAAGGACAGAAGAAGCTTGGTATTGTAATTATTTTCTTTGAGATGGACTATCACTCTGTTGCTCAGTCTGGAGTGCAGTGGCATGATCTCAGGCTGTAAAATTTGCCTCCTAGTTTGAAGAAATTCTCCCACCTCAGCTGCTCAAGTGGCTGTGATTACAGGTTTTCACCCAGGCATCTGGCTAATTTTTGTATTTCTAGTAGAGGTGGGCTTTCACCATGTTGGCCAGGTTTGTCTCAAATTCCTGATCTCAAGTGATCCCTTTGCCTCAGAATCCAAAAGTGCAGGGATTACAAATGTGAGCCACAATGCCTGGCCTTAGTAGAGGATTTGAATGAAAATTTTAAATATGTTGAGTTTCTTCATAAGCAACCAAATTTTACTTATCGGCTTTATAAATGTATTTACTTACATACTTATTTTTTAGTAATAATATCTCACTTTTACTAAAGTCAGAAGGGCAGTGCCATAATCTCAGCTTACTGCAATAACTGCCTCCTGGGTTCAAGCAATTATACTACTGCAGCCTTTGAAGCAGCTGGGATTACAGGCACACACCACCCCATTCTGCTATTTTTTTTTTTTTTAATAGATCCTGGATTTCTTATGGTGGGCAGTGTTGTTTTGAATCCTGAGCTCATGTCATCTGCCCGCTTAGCCTGCCCAAGTGCTGTAATTACAACTGTGAGACATTGTACCTTGTCTGGAATTCATTTTTGATATATCTTTGTCTAATTTCCTAATCACTCTATATTCTACTTATTTTGTAATTACCAGTTGTATAATTCTTATGACAGGGATTCATCCCACTCAAACAACTTAATGGTTTCTCCTAATGGAAAATGCCAATGCTAAATGTTTTCTTTAAAGGAAATCCAGTTGAAAACATGTCAGTGTTCTCAGACTAGACATAATTAATACATAGTGTAGTAGAAACAGATATAAATAGCTGCCCAAAATGTCTGTTTGAGGGTATTTTAAGTGCATTTTAATCATGATTGTAAAGACAGTGAAAATTTAGTTTATTTACATTTTTAAGCACTACTTTCAAAAAAATGTAATTGAATGACATTTGATGTAAAATACGTAGAGGTTAATTACCTGATCAAGAAAGATATTTTATTATTTTGACCTCAAAATGATTTTGTAATTTATCTAACAGTGTAAGAAAGAGCTTCAATTTTGCTTTGTAATCTTATTTTTTTGAAGGATGTTTCTTAATCTCATATGCATAAGTATACTATAATGTGTCATTTAAACACTGCTATAAACGTGTCTAATTAGGAACTTCTTATTTTGTTAACGTATTTATTATGCAGGATTGATTGCACTCAAAAGAATTCATCATACTTCCAGTTTCTAGAAATCACTGGTAAGATTAGTTTCTATAATCTACTTTGGTTTGTTAATTATAACTGAATAGCGTTATAAAGGGCAAAAAAATTTTTTAACAGGTCTCAGGATTTGATAAAGAAAACCGAAAATGTAGGAGCCTATGTATTTGTAAACTATAGCAAGGTTTTTCTATGTAATTTTCCTTATAAAAGAATGAAGCTAATTTTGAGTGAGAAGATTAAGACATTTAATTTCATTTCAATTACATGTTCTTCCTTGCTCACCACATCTTAGTTTGTAAACAATAGTTCACCTGTTCTGCAGGTCATTATTCCCATATTTTCATTTTTGTAATAAATTTATTTAGTCAAATATTAAAACTTCAGATGGCATCAAGGGTCCTGCAGACATACGAAAGGATAATGTTTGTAAACATATCCACTGTTGGCAAAATTTTTTAGAAAAACAAAAACATTCAAAGAACTGCCTTTTAGCCCAGGTGTCTTTGTATACTAGGTATGCCTCTCAAATACAATTGATAGAGTATTAAATGCATTAATATGTCATTAATGAATAGAATATTTGTTTGGTAAAGTGTAATATAACTTTTGGTCTTAACTTTTTATGCAGACCTGATTTATTGTCTTAATTTTGGCCTTCATACAAAACTTTTATAAAATTTGTAAGTGCTGTGGGTTTCACACCATTGGTTAGACTTGATAACGGGCTTTGTAGCATGAACATAAGCTGGAAACTTGCCTTTTTATTCTTAGTTATCCCTTAGGTCTTTAAAAATAATCTGTGGATGAGTAGTGGTCTTTTTGTGTTGCTACCACCTTGGGATTTTTTCTGTTACATGCATTTCTATAATCCCCACAGAGACATTTATTCATTCATCCATTCATTCAGAACTTAATCATTTGAGTACATACTTTGTGCCACCCAATGTGTGTGTATATTAATTGCCAAGCTTCATTGTAATAATGTTAAGGAAGGAAGGAAAGAAGGAAAGAAGGAAGAAAGAAATAAAATAAAATAAACTGTGGTAGCAGTTCTCACATTTCTCACACTGTGACACCATCTTTTAATTTTTATGTAGTGAGATTGATAAATATTTCTCCTTATTGCTTCCAGGTTTTGTATCATGCTTGGGAAGGACTTTTTCCAGATTTACTCTTAAAAGTTATAACCAGAAAAAGAGGCTCATTCCTGGGATTCCAGCAACTTAGGAGGCCCAGGCAGGAGGATCACCTGAGGCCATGAGTTTGAGATCAGCTTGGGCAGGCAGCATAGGAAGAACCTGTCTATACAAATAATAATAATAATAATAAATAAATTAGCTTGGCGTGATGGATGGTGGTAAATTCCTGAGCGTTTTCAACATATAGAAAAGTTGAAACAATTGTAGTCAACACATACCTACAACCTAGATTTCACTATTACATTTGTATTATATATACTTCATCATTTTTAATCTGTCCATCTATTCATCTATCATACCTTTTTTTTTTTATTTCAAAGTACATTGCAGACACCTGTGCTTTCCCCTAAGAATGCCCTACTTTTGAACCAGAAGTCTGGCCTCTTACACACCTGACCATGTTTCTGTGTCCCAATTTCACCTGTTACTTTTTAATAGCTGAAAACCTTCAGCTTATTGATGGTCAATTGGCAGATGCTTTCCCTCAGCATATAAAGTTTGAGTTTTTAGAAATAAAACTAAATGAAGATAAGAGAGAAATAGAAAGGCTACTTCTGGCAGAAATGTGTCAGAAGGTAATCTTTATCTTGTTACAGTTAAGAAGTCATGTTTTTGATTGTCATCTAAAGATTTAAGCTTAGATATACTAAAAAATACCTGGAATTTTTAATACAAAATAGGGTACTTCACTGTTTTGCAAATCAATTTATTTCTGATGAGATTTGTTTATTCTTTTTGATTCAGTCCTACAAATACAGCAAATGGTATAAAATGATAGATTAAATAAATATAACATATTTGGACAGAACATTAATGTATAGCCTAGCTGTGGAGAGAGAATCTGTTACTGCACTTATAAGATAATGACTGGAACTTTTACATTTGTAATCAATTTGCAATTGAAATTTTTTATGAAAGTTGTAAGAGAGTAGGAGAAGGAATTAGCTATGCTCTGAAATGATTTTGAGAAAGCTTGTCAAGCAGAATCTGGAAACTTTAGTCTTTGGAAGTAGAGTATCCTTGAGAGACATCAAAAGCACCAAAAGGTGGTATTTACAAATATTTTACTGGGTGGCTATTTCCTACAGCTATTTCTAGATTGATTCAAGGAATGAGATGTTAGAAATGTTGGAACAGGTTTCCAGAAGAGCAGTAGTGACTGTGGCCAAGATTGCAAATTAAAGAATGATGGGCCTTGAAAAGGATACAGATTTGTGTTATTTGAGACTTCTGGAAATGCAAGATCTGCAGAGGTGACCAGTCAAGTTGGAATTATGAGAAACACACCCTAAAAAACTTCATCTTGTCTGGCAAATTAAGGAGATAGATGAAAGGTTTCAGGAGCAGCTTGGAGGTGCAGAGTAGCTCATGTGGGTAATGGATGAACAACTCTTTAAAGCAGAGCAGACTGATTACCTGTACTGAAGGCACAGCTGTGGTTGGGGTAACCCCGGAAGTGAGAGAGACAAAACCACGTTTGTAGGTGAGTTTTCTGTTCTACCTCAGGGGAGGAATTTTAAGGGTCTCTCTCTGCTGCCCCTTTCAGTGAGGATGTAAAGATGGAGATGCTTGGGAAGTGGAGATTTGCAGAACATAACTCAATGTCCTTGAGAAAGGCAGACTATTTCATGATGATTCCCTGGATCTCCTGTGTAGTGATGGTAAGCAGAGGAGAGGGCAGATGGCTGGTAACCTCGGGGGAAAGGGAGTGTTGAGTGGTAGTCTCAGTGATCAAGAACTAGATCTGGAGAGACTGGCAGGTGGAAGAATAAAGATGGTCCAGGAGTGCAGAATCACAGAATGAGGTTTCAGGTAGAGAGTGGAAATCAAAGTCACCGTGCTGCCATTGGATGGAGCCATGGAAATAAGCAAGAGTAAAGATCCTTGGAGTGAAGGAGTCATCAGGACCCCAAGGGTCATCCATGTGGCCATTTGTTTTATTTTATTTTATTTTATTATTACTAGACTTTAAGTTTTAGGGTACATGTGCACAATGTGCAGGTTAGTTACATATGTATACATGTGCCATGCTGAGTGCTGCACCCATTAACTCACCATTTAGCATTAGGTATATCTCCTAATGCTATCCCTCCCCCATCCTCCCACCCCACAACAGTCCCCAGAGTGTGACGTTCCCCTTCCTGTGTCCATGTGTTCTCATTGTTCAATTCCCATCTATGGGTGAGAACGTGCGGTGTTTGGTTTTTTGTCTTTGCGATACTTTACTGAGAATCATGATTTCCAATTTCATCCATGTCCCTACAAAGGACATGAACTCATCACTTTTTATAGCTGCATAGTATTCCATGGTGTATATGTGCCACATTTTCTTAATCCAGTCTATCATTGTTGGACATTTGCGTTGGTTCCAAGTCTTTGCTATTATGAATAATGCCACAATAAACATACGTGTGCATGTGTCTTTATAGCAGCATGATTTGTAAATCCAGCTGGTGAGGAGTTGCGTTTCTTTGGAGGAGGAGAGGCACTTGGCTTTTTAGAGTTTCCAGTTTTTCTGCTCTCTTTTTCCCCCATGTTTGTGGTTTTATCTACTTTTGGTCTTTGATGATAGTGATGTACAGATGGGTTTTTGGTGTGGATGTCCTTTATGTTTGTTAGTTTTCCTTCTACCAGACAGGACCCTCAGCTGCAGTTCTATTGGAGTTTGTTAGAGGTCCACCCCAGACCCTTTTTGCCTGGGTTTCAGCAGTGGTGGCTGCAGAAGAGCGGATATTGGTGAACCACAAATGCTGCTGCCTGATCATTCCTCTGGTTGTTTTGTCTCAGAGGAGAACCCGGTTGTGTGAGGTGTCTGTCCGCCCCTACTGGGGGGTGCCTCCCAGCTAGGCTTTTCGGGAGTCAGGGTCCCACTTGAGGAGGCAGTCTACCCATTCTCAGTTCTCAAGCTGGGTGCTGAGAGAACCACTGCTCTCTTCAAAGCTGTCAGAGATGGACATTTTAGTCTGCAGAGCTTACTGCTGTCTTTTTATTTCTCTGTGCCCTGTCCCCAGAGGTGGAGCCTACAGAGGCAGGCAGGCCTCCTTGAGCTGTGGTGGGCTTCTCAAATTTGGGGCTTCCCAGCTGCTTTGTTTACCTAAGCAAGCCTGGGCAATGGCAGGCCCCCTTCCCCCAGCCTCCCTGCCACCTTCCAGTTTGATCTCAGACTGCTGTGCTAGCAATCAGCAAGGCTCCATGGGCATAGGACCCTCTGAGCCAGGTGCGGGATAGAATCCCCTGGTGCGCTGTTTTTAAGCCTGTCAGAAAAGTGCAGTATTAGGTTGGAAGTGACCCAATTTTCCAGGTGCCGTCTGTCACCCCTTTGTTTGACTAGGAAAGGGAACTCCCTGACCCCTTGGGCTTCCCGAGTGAGGCAGTGCCTCGCCCTGCTTCAGCTCATGCACAGTGCGCTGCGCCAATTGTCCTGCACCCACTCTCTGGCACTCCCTAGTGAGATGAGCCTGGTACCTCAGATGGAAATGCAGAATTCACAGGTCTTCTGCGTAGCTCACGCTGGGAGCTGTAGACTGGAGCTCTTCCTATTTGGCCATCTTGGCTCCCTCCACCGACTTTTTTTCCCATGTGGCCATTTGATCTCATCACCAGGAAAGTAACTTGAAGGAGATGAAGAGGATGAGGAGTGACAGGGAGTTTGTGTTGGCAAGTTGGATTGGATCTACTCCTTTAAGAAATTTTATTCCTTTTCCATGTGTGTGTCTTAGACCACGCAGTATTTACAGCAGTATTTCAAACATACATCTAAAACTGCTGCTGCCAGATGTTAAAAGTATGAAGTCTTCCCCCTAGTGTCCACTCTTGCTTGGATCTTCTCAATGAGACATAGTTGTTTAATGCTAAGGGCACTCACTCTAAAATTTTCCATAGCATTTCTGGAAATTCAGCTTACTTCAATTATAAAACTGGACATTGGACACACAGATCTTACAGATGATTAGATTGTGTTTAGACTAATAACTTCATCTTCAAGATAGGTGACTGACTAAATTTCTGTTTATTCAACTGCAAATATCTGAAGCCTTTGAGGAAGATTGTCATTCTCATAAAAACCACCATGCCTGTATTTCCCAACCTGGAATATCAAACCCCTTCTTTCCCTGATAAAACCATAGGGTCATTCAAGTCCCAGCTTTGATGTCACCCCTGAGATGCCTTCCCTGACTCCCACTGAGCAACTCATTTCGGCCTTATTCCTGCCTGCAGTCTTTATTTACCTCAGTTATAAAATTATCCTATGTCAGTGTGATTGTTTCTCCCTGACTATACTGTGAGGTCTTCAGAGATGAGGACTACATCTGTCTACATTTTTATATCCAGTTCCTAGTACGCTGCTTGATATATGATAGATAGTAAATTCTTGCTCTGTGAAGACAAAAGTGGAATGTTGGCTCATTCATTTACAAGTTCATATGAGCCTACTAACTCTGAATCACAATGACTCATGAACATTTTGATGACTCAGAAACATTTAGGCAACACCACCACTAAAATCCATGAGGATTTTATTTCTTTGGAGTTTTATTTCTGAAAGTACATTTTGTTTATTTTCCTGAAGAACTTCCCAAATTTTAGTTAAGGGGGCTAGGTCTGGTGGCTCATGCTTGTAGTTTTAGGAATTTGAGAGGCTGAGATGGGGATCTCATTTGAGCTCAGATGTTCAACACCAGTCTGGTCAGCATGGCACCACCCCATCTCTACAAAAAAATAGGGGAACTTGGTGGTTTGTGTTTGTAGTCTAACTCAGCTACTCAAAAGGCTGAGGTAGGATGATGCCTTGAGTCTGGGAGGCAGAGGTTGCAATTTTCCAAAATCATAACACTGCACTCAAGCCTGAACAACAGAGCAGAACCGAGTCTCAAAACAAAAATTACCTAAAATTACCTAAGGGCCTGAGATATGTTAATAAGTAGCATAAATTGAATGGGGATGTTAGAAATATATGAAAATTTACTGTAACAGAAGTTGGGAGAGTAAATATTTGTGCAGCTGGAATAGCTAGTTGAGTTATACATTGAATTGGATTTTTTCTTGTGTTTTGAGATATAGTTTTAATCTTTTTCCCAGGCTGGAGTGCAACGGCACTACTTCGACTCACTGAAATCTCTGCCTCCCAGGTTCAAGTGATGCTTCTGCCTCAGCCTCCCAGTTAGCTGGGATTAAAAGTGCTGACCACCTTACCCAGTTAAGTTTTGCAATTTTTATACAGATGTGGTTTCACCATATTGGGAAAGGCGGTTCTCAAGTTTTGACCTCGGGTGATCAGCCTGTTTTGGCCTCACAAAGGACTAGGATTACAGCAGTGAATCACCATTCACAGCTGAGTAGGAATCACTTGAAGGTGAAATTGTATTTTTTTTTATTATGATTAAGGGTACATGTGCACAATGTGCAGGTTAGTTACATATGCATACATGTGCCATGCTGGTGTGCTGCACCCATTAACTCGCTATTTAGCATTAGGTATATCACCTAATGCTATCCCTCCCCCCTCCCCCCACCCCACAACAGCCCCCAGAGTGTGATGTTCCCCTTCCTGTGTCCATGAGTTCTCATTGTCCGTTTCCCATCTATGAGTGAGAACATGTGGTGTTTGTTTTTTTGTCCTTGGGATAGTTTACTGAGAATGATGATTTCCAATTTCATCCATGTCCCTACAAAGAACATGAACTCATCATTTTTTATGGCTGCATAGTATTCCATGGTGTATATGTGCCACATTTTCTTAATCCAGTCTATCATTGTTGGACATTTGGGTTTGTTCCAAGTCTTTGCTATGGTGAATACTGCCACAATAAACATACGTGTGCATGTGTCTTTATAGCAGCATGATTTATAGATTTTTGGGTATATACCTAGTAATGGGAAGGCTGGGTCAAATGGTATTTCAAGTTCTCGGTCCCCGAGGAATCGCCACACTGACTTCCACAATGGCTGAACTAGTTTACAGTCCCACCAACAGTGTGAAAGTGTTCCTATTTCTCCAAATCCTCTCTGGCACCTGTTGTTTCCTGACTTTTTAATGATTGCCATTCTAACTGGTGTGAGATGGCATCTCATTGTGGTTTTGATTTGCGTTTCTCTGATGACCAGTGATGATGAGCATTTCTTCATGTGTTTTTTGGCTGCATAAATGTCTCCTTTTGAGAAGTGTCTGTTCATGTCCTTCGCCCACTTTTTGATGGGGTTGTTTGTTTTTTCTTGTAAATTTGTTGGATTTCATTGTAGATTCTGGATATTAGCCCTCTGTCAGATGAGTAGGTTACGAAAATTTTCTCCCAGGTTACTTGTTCACTCTAATGGTAGTTTCTTTTGCTGTGCAATAGCTCTTTAGTTTAATTAGATCCCATTTGTCAATTTTGGCTTTTGTTGCCATTGCTTTTGGTGTTTTAGACATGAAGTACTTGTCCATGCCTATGTCCTGAATGGTAATACCTAGGTTTTCTTCTAGGATTTTTATGGTTTTAGGTCTAACATTTAAGTCTTTAATCCATCTCAAATTAATTTTTGTATAAAGTGTAAGGAAAGGATCCAGTTTCAGCTTTCTACATATGGCTAGCCAGTTTTCCCAGCACCATTTATTAAATAAGGAATCCTTTCCCCATTGCTTGTTTTTGTCAGGTTTGTCAAAGATCAGATAGTTGTAGATATGTGGCATTATTTCTGAGGGCTCTGTTCTGTTCCGTTGATCTATGTCTCTGTTTTGGTACCGGTACCATGCTCTTTTGGTTACTGTAGCCTTGTAGTACAGTTTGAAGTCAGATCGCGTGATGCCTCCAACTTTGTTCTTTTGGGTTAGGAATCACTTGCCTTTGTGGGCTCTTTTTTGGTTCCATATGAACTTTAAAGTAATTTTTTCCAATTCTGTGAAGAAAGTCATTGGTAGCTTGATGGGGATGGCATTGAATCTATAAATTACCTTGGGCAGTATGGCCATGTTCACAATATTGACTCTTCCTACCCATGAGCATGGAATGTTCTCCAATTTTTTTGTATCCTCTTTTATTTCATTCAGCAGTGGTTTATAGTTCTCCTTGAAGAGGTCCTTCATGTCCCTTGCAAGTTGGATTGCTAAGTATTTTATTCTAATTGAAGCAATTGTGAATGGGAGTTCACTCATGATTTGGCTCTCTGTTGGTCTGTTATTGGTGTATAAGAATGCTTGTGATTTTTGCACATTGATTTTGTATTCTCAGACTTTGCTGAAGTTGCTTATCAGTTTAAGGAGAATTTGGGCTGAGACAATGGGGTTTTCTAGATATACAATCATGTTGTCTGCAAACAGGGAGAATTTGACTTCCTCTTTTCCTAATTGAATACCCTTTATTTCCTTCTCCTGCCTAATTGCCCTGACCAGAACTTCCAACACTATGTTGAATAGGAGTGGTGAGAGAGGGCATCCCCGTCTTGTGCCAGTTTTCCAAGGGAATGCTTCTAGCTTTTGCCCATTCAGTATTATATTGGCTGTCGATTTGTTATAGATAGCTCTTATTATTTTGAGATAGTTCCCATCTATACCTAATTTATTGAGAGTTTTTAGCATGAAATGTTGTTGAATTTTGTCAAAGACCTTTTCTGCATCTATTGAGATAATCATGTGGTTTTTGTCTTTGGTTCTTTTTATATGCTGGATTACATTTTTTGATTTGCATATGTTGAACAAGTGTTGCATACCATGGATGAAGCCCACTTCATCATGGTGGATAAGCTTTTTGATGTGCTGCTGGATTCGGTTTGCCGGTGTTTTATTGAAGATTTTTGCATCAATGCTCATCAAGGATATTGGTCTAAAATTCTCTTTTTTTGTTGTGTCTCTGCCCGGCTTTGGTATCGGGATGATGCAGGCCTCATAAATTGAGTTAGGGGGGATTTCCTCTTTTTCTATTGATTGGAATAGTTTCAGAAGGAATGGTACCAGTTCCTCCTTGTACCTCTGGTAGAATTTGGCTGTGAATCCATCTGGTCCTGGACTCTTTTTGGTTGGTAAGCTATTGATTATTGCCACAATTTCAGAGCCTGTTATTGGTATATTCAGAGATTCAACTTCTTCCTGGTTTAGTCTTGGGACGGTGTATGTGTCGAGGAATTTCTCCATTTCTTCTACATTTTCTAGTTTATTTGAGTAGAGGTGTTTGTAGTATTCCTTATGGTAGTTTGTATTTCTGTGGGATTGGTGGTGATAACCCCTTTATTATTTTTTATTGCGTGTATTTGATTCTTCTCTCTTTTCATCTTTATTATTCTTGCTAGTGGTCTATCAATTTTGTTGATCCTTTAAAAAAAACCAGCTCCTGGATTCATTAATATTTAGATTTTTTTTTCTATTTCCTTCAGTTCTGCTCTGACTTTAGTTATTTCTTTCGTTTTCCTATTTTCTGAATGCGTTTGCTCTTTCTATTCTAGTTCTTTTAATTCTGATATTATGGTGTCAACTGTGGATCTTTCCTGCGTTCTCTTGTGGGCATTTAGTGTTATAAATTTCCCTCTACACACTGCTTTGAATGTGTCCCAGAGATTCTAGTACATTGTGTCTTTGCTCTTATTAGTTTCAAAGAACATCTTTATTTCTGCCTTCATTTCTTTATGTACCCAGCAGTCATTCAGGAGCAGGTTGTTCAGTTTCCATGTAGTTGAGCAGTTTTGAGTGAGTTTCTTAATCCTGAGATCTAGTTTGATTGCACTCTGGTCTGAGAGACTGTTTGTTATAATTTCTGTTCTTTTACATTTGCTGAGGTGAGCTTAACTTCCAACTATGTGGTCAATTTTGGAATAGATGTGATGTGGTGCTGAATAAAATGTATATTCTGATGATTTGAGATGGAGAGTTCTGTAGATGTCTATTAGGTCAGCTTGGTGCAGAGCTGAGTTCAATTCCTGTGTATCCTTTTTAATTTTCTGTTTCCTTGATCTGTCTAATGTTGACAGTGGGGTGTTAAAGTCTCCCATTATTATTGTGTGGGAGTCTAATTCTCTCTGTAGGTCACTCAGGACTTGTTTTATGAATCTGTTTGTTCCTGTATTGGGTGCATATATGTTTAGAATAGTTAGCTCTTCTTGTTGAATTGATCCCTTTATCACTATGTAATGACCTACTTTGTCTTTTTTGATCTTTGTTGGTTGAAAGTCCGTTTTATCAGAGACTAGGATAGTAACCCCTGCCTTTTTTGTTTTCCATTTTCTTGGTAGATCTTCCTCCATCCTTTTATTTTTAGCCTATGTCTGTCTCTGCGCGTGAGATGGGTTTCCTGAATACAGCACACTGATGTGTCTTGATTCTTTATCCAATTTGCCAATCTGTGTCTTTTAATTGGAGCATTTAGTCCATTTACATAGAAGGTTAATAATGTTATGTGTGAATTTGATCCTGTCATTACGATGTTAGCTGGTTATTTTGCTCATTAGTTAATGCAGTTTCTGCCTAGCCTTGATGGTCTTTACAATTTGGCATGTTTTTGCAGTGGCTGGTACTGGTTGTTCCTTTCCGCATTTAGTGCTTCCTTCAGGAGCTCTTTTAGGTCAGTCCTGATGGTGACAAAATCTCTGAGCATTTGCTTGTTTGTAAAGTATTTTATTTCTCCTTTACTTCTGAAGCTTAGTTTGGCTGAATATGAAATTCTGGGTTGAAAATTCTTTTGTTTAAGAATGTTGAATGTGGCCCTCACTCTCCACTGGCTTGTAGAATTTCTGCTGAGAGATCTGCTGTTAGTCTGATGGGCTTCCCTTTGTGGGTAACCCGACCTTTGTCTCTTGCTGCCCTTAAAATTTTTTCCTTCATTTCAACTTTGGTGAATCTGACAATTATGTATCTTGTACTTGCTCTTCTCCAGGAATAGCTCTGTGGTGTTCTCTGTATTTCCTGAATCTGAATTTTGGCCTGCCTTGCCAGATTGGGGAAGTTCTCCTAGATTATATCCTGCAGCGTGTTTTCCAACTTGGTTCCATTCTCTCCGTCAGTTTCAGTTACACAAATCAGATGCAGATTTAGTCTTTTCACATAGTCCCACATTTCTTGGTGGTTTTGTTCCTTTCTTTTCATTCTTTTTTCTCTAAACTTCCCGTCTTGCTTCATTTCATTCATTTCATCTTCCATCACTGATACCCTTTCTTCCAGTTGATCGCATCGTCTCCTGAGTCTTCTGCATTCTTCACTTATTTTTCAAGCCTTGGCTTTCAGCTCCATCGGCTCCTTTAAGCAATTGTCTGTATTCGTTTTTCTAGTTATACATTCGTCTATAGTTTTTTTCAAGGTTTTCAACTTCTTTGCCTTTGGTTTGCATTTCCTCCGGTAGCTCGGAGTAGTTTGATCGTCTGAAACCTTCCTCTTTCCACTCATCAAAGTCATTCTC
Organism: Pongo pygmaeus; assembly: GCF_028885625.2. Taxonomy (NCBI): domain Eukaryota; kingdom Metazoa; phylum Chordata; class Mammalia; order Primates; family Hominidae; genus Pongo; species Pongo pygmaeus. Next base: position 32,792,747 of record NC_072397.2, on the reverse strand, counting down.
TGTCCAGCTTTTTTTCATTGCTGATGAAGAACTGCATTCCTTTGGAGGAGGAGAGGTGCTCTGTTTTTTAGAGTTTCAAGATTTTCTGCTCTCATTTTTCTGCATCTTTGTGGTTTTATATACTTTTGGTCTTTGATGATGGTGATGTACAGATGGGTTTTTGGTGTGGACGTCCTTTCTGTATCTTAGTTTTCCTTCTAACAGACAGTACCCTCAGCTGCAGGTCTGTTGGAGTTTGCTAGAGTTCCACTCCAGACCCTGTTTGCCTGGGTATCAGCAGTGGTGTCTGCAGAACAGCGGATTTTCGTGATCTGCGAATGCTACTGTCTGATCATTCCTCTGCAAGTTTTGTCTCAGAGGAGTACCCGGCCGTGTCAGGTGTCAGTCTGCCTCTACTGGGGAGTGCCTCCCAGTTAGGTGCCCGGGGTTCAGGGGTCAGGGACCCACTTGAGGAGGCAGTCTGCCTATTCTAATATCTCCAGCTTCGTGCTGGGAGACCCACTTCTCTCCTCAAAGCAGTCAGACCATGACATTTAAGTCTGCAGATGTTACTGCTGTCTTTTTTTTTGTCTGTACCCTGCTACCAGATTTGGAGCCTACAGAGGCAGGCAGGCCTCCTTGAGCTGTGGTGGACTCCACCCAGTTCGAGCTTCTGGACTGCTTTCTTTACCTAAGCAAGCTTGGGCAATGGCGGGCACCCCTTCCCCAGCCTCGCTGCTGCCTTGCCATTTAATCTCAGACTGCTGTGTGAGCAATCAGTTTGACTCCGTGGGCATAGGACCCTCCAAGCCAGGTGCAGGATATAATCTCTTGGTGCACCATTTCCTAAACCAGGAAGAGAAGCGCAGTATTCATGTGGGAGTGGCCTGATTTTCCAGGTGCCCTCTGCCACCCATTTCCTTTACCAGGAAAGGGAACTCCCTGACCCTTTCCACTTCCCGATTGAGGCCATGTCTTACCCTGCTTCAGCTGGTTTATGATGCACTGCACCCACTGTCCTGCACCCACTGTCTGGCACTCCCTAGTGAGATGAACTTGGTACCTCAGATGGAAATACAGAAATCATACGTCTTCTGTGTCACTTATGCTGGGAGCTGTAGACTGGAGCTGTTCCTATTCCGCCATCTTGGCTCTGAAATTGGATTCTTAATTTCTGTAGTAAGCAGTATATTTATTTCAAGTTGTTCTACTTTCATTAACTTTCTTGCTAAAACATAATACCTTTTTTTTTTTTTTGAGAAACAGTCTTTCTCTGTCACTCAGGCTGGAGAGCAGTGCTGTGATCTTGGCTTACTGCAAATTTCACCTTTCAAGTTCAAGCAATTTCCTGCCTCAACCCCCTGAGTAGCTGGAATTACAGGTGTCTGCCACCATGCCCAGGTAACTTTTGTATTTTCAGTAGAGATGGGGTTTTACCACCTTGGCCTGTGTGATCTTCAACTCCTGACCTCGTGATCTGTCTGCCTCGGCCTCCCAAAATGTGGGGTTACAAGCATGAGCCACCATAACTGGCCAAAATTAATGCTTTTTTACAGATTGAATCAAGAAAGTTTATGTTCAAAGGCTTCTTTTACCAAAAGATATAGATTTGTTAAGAGGAAAAAAAAGCAAAGCTGAAGCAGAGAGTTGAAGCTTTTGAATTATATGTATTCAAGTTTATTTTGAATATTCAGAATGATGAGATTAAAAAGAATTTCTAAATATATGTCTAAATGTTGTAATGTTTATTGATGAGTAGAATTCTTTCTTATAAAGGTGGTGTCACCCGGCAATAGAAGTTACACATTAACAGAAACAAACATCAGTGCTGTGTTTTTGAAATATTAAACTTTAACTTGAAATGCTATCACTAGGCTACAGTAACACCAAATAGAAAATTTGGAGATGCTGTTAATACTTGAACAGATCATACGTTTTAAAGTTGACTTCAGACCTTCATGTCTGATATTTTTGTATGTTTATGTATTGTAACTGAATTCCAAATATCCAGGCCTGTGGCTTTTACCTGCTCTGTGCTCAAAAAAAGGAAATATTGTGGTTTGACTTGTACTGGATGAAACTATTTCTCAATGCTATTCACTTTTTCTGTGTGCTCACAAATGTTTCATCCTTCATATATTACCTGGGATTGACAGCAAGCTCACCTGTCTATAGTTTGCCCAAGAAACCTTCTTTTCCATTGGGAATATTCTGTGAATTGACACCCATAGATATTTTAGGGCTTTTAGCTCATTAAAGAATTTGTCCCCATTGTATTTAAGGTTGTTTTCTCACTTCTATAGGTTTGAGTTTTTATTTCAGCCCACTGTGTACCTTACTCTCTTTTTGGCAGTAACGAGAAGGTAAATTAAACAAGAGAGAGAGAGAAAAAAAAAGAGAAACATTAGGGCAGGGAGTGTGTGTCACTTTTTTTACCTCCGTTTTCTCTACTCCTTTTCCCTTCTCTCAGCATATACACACAATCAATGTAGTTTACCTCTCCATGCCATTCCAGATTACCAGAAGAGGGAGCTAATTCATGGAGCTTTTAACTGTTCCTAGACTAGCTAATGTTTTGCAGTACTTCTCAGGATGGCTGGATCTCATCTCCTGTGAATCCACCTCCCTGGCTGGGGAGTTGGTGTAACGTGTGATTTCAAGTCTCCCTATGAAGAGCATTCTATTCTTAAATATTTGGAAGCCCTGAATGACCCATCTATCTGTTGCCCTCTCTTTTGGTACTTGATCAATATTCAATCAATAGTTTTTTTGTTGTTGTTTTTAGGGATATTTTGTTGGTGTTGTTTCGGTTTTAAGAGACAGGGTCTTGCTATGTTGTCCAGGCTGGTCACATAGCAGTTTTAGTCTGTTGAACTAAAAACATGTCATTTGATGTTTTCCCTAAATTTGTTAACTCTGCTGTTATAGTTGATTTACTTTATGTTTTTTGCTAATTTCAGGACCCAAAAACTCCAGGAAGAAAAATAAAAGCATGACTGAGGACTTAGGAGATGGGAGCAGAATACAAAGTGTCTTGAGGAAAACTGTGACTGAAACATAAAAACGAACTTCTAAAGTAATTGGCACATTTGAAGGAGTAATATGTTTAAATTACATTGGCAGAGATATAACAAAAGCCGCGGAAGTAGTCTATGATCAATCTTTTATGCAAACTTTAGTGTTCAAAAAATACTTATGTTCATCAATAACCAATATATTCCTGCATTTGAGTTAGGGTAGCTATTAAAAGATAAGGTGGAGAAAAGCACATCCTCTGTTCTTCGTATTCATGGCTTCTCAAATATTTATGAAGGGCTGTGATTTGCTTTAACTTTCAGGGCATATTGTGACTTGCTCAGGTTGCATAGATAATAAGCTGCAAAGTTTGAATTATAATAACTTTTAGTTTCTTTTTCTCTACCACACTCATACTGCCACAAAGATGGGGATATCTAACAATGCATAAATTATAAAATTAAAAAAAGGTTTTAAGACCAGATTAAAAAAATGAAATAAAGTAAAATAAAATCAAAATTAAAATTAAACAAAATCAACTTAAAAAAAGCTTATCATGCTGTAAAAAAAATTACACTTAGTAGTCAGATTTTTTGTCAGTGAACGTGTGTCTTGTATTCTTTCATGATTCTGAAAAGACATAATCACAAAAAAAGAGCTAAAATTAACTATGTGGGGCAAATATTGATAAAGGAAAGCAAAATATGGACAACTGTGATTACTTTGGCTTTGCTTTACTCTCACCTTGTGTATTAGTGAGTAATACCTGTGTTCTAAGACACTATGCCCATGTTGTAAGTTTTCAGTGTGTTCGAAAGCATCTGACACATAAAAAATGCTCAGTTAATATTTGCTGTTAATGTGTCCAGAGGAAATGACTCAACTTAGGTGCTCTGGGTATTTATTTGGCCTGTTTTTAATTGCCTCCCTCATAATTTATCATCAATATTCCATTACACAGAACTTGCAAAGGTTTCTTGAGGTTATTCTCTAAACACATTCTATTTGTAAAAAATAGACCAGTTCTTTATAGATTCTGAATTCCCAATATATTCTCAATATATATTCTTAAATCTGTAGTTGTCGAGAAGTTGGCAGCAGCTTATTGCCTCTGGTACATATTACTTCTAACCATGAGAGACTTTATTTTTCCATTGAAAATGAAGTATTTTATGGAATTTTTGTCAGTTTCTATTTTAAAATAGCTGACATGAAGTTTCTGTAATTTTTTTAGTGATACATTTATTAGTATTTTTTACTAATTTTTAGTTTCACATTTAGTAATTTTTAGATTAAAGTACGTTAATTTTATATAGTTTTGGAGCTAGTGAACTATTTGGTACTATTGTGACAGCTTGCATGGCCTGCATGGTGTCTTTCTGGCTTTGGGAATTCTCATTTGACTTTGGCAAGTCTTGGAGTTTGGGGACTGTTCACAACAGGAGTGTTTCTTGATCGTTTTGGAATCAAAAGTCAACTTTTAAAAGCTGAGAAAGAAAGTAAAAATGTGAAACTGTGCCTTTGGATATTGCTAATTCAGATATAATGCTTTCAGCACCTGGTTCCCTGGACTGGGCTTGGTCCCTGGGCCCAAAGTCCTTATGTTTGTTTGGGCTTGGCAGATAGTACAGGTGGGCTGAAAGTGACTGTCTAATTATCATTTGGGATTGAGCCTGTTGTGTGCTGTGTAAATTTAACTACCTTCCCTGTTGCTTGGGCCAGTTGAGACCAACTGGAAAGTAATGCTTTCAGTAACCTTAGGAAAACAAAACCCTGCTTTTTGTATGATTGTGCTTTATAACATCAAGGCAGTGTTTTGTTGGACATTTTATGTTTGAAAGTCATATCCCTGGCTTTAGTACTGAGGGAATTTGAAGTCCTGCAATGTCATATTCAGTGTCCCCAGGTGTATCTGTACCATAGATAAGGTCCTGCATTGATAAGCATCTTTCTGGAAAGGCAACTGTGATACTTGTATTTACTCGTTCTGATTCTCAGATATCAACTTGAACTAATGGATGACTGCATCATTAGAACTAATTGAGTGATTGAAGAGGAAAGGAAGAATAAAGGTGATGTTTGGGTGGAGCCAGAAGCCATAGTTTTCAGGTTTGATACAAGATATTAGCTTCCCTAGTTGAGTCTGTTTTATATTAAAATAAAGCTTACACTATTTTTCTTTTCTATAGTACACTTTTTTGTGTAATGTTAATTATGTAAAATTTTTTTAAAAAAACATTGTGTTCCTGCCTTTTGAGAAACCATTACTTTTAATATTTTATATAAACAGAAAGGCCAGTGATTTTTTTCTGGATATTTTATTAAACTTTGTTTCAATAAATTTTGATAAATCTGCAATTATCAAGAAGTTGGCAGCAACTTATTGCCTCTGGTACCTATTATTTTTAACCATGAGATACGTTCTTTTTCACTTATGGAAAAATTTTAACTTCTGTTTCCTGTGACATAGCTTCTTATTTTGTTGCCTTCTAATATATATTTTTATTTATAATATTTTTACTTTACATATAACCTCCTGAATTCTTGTGTATATTGCCCTTGAGACTGGAAGATGAGTAATGTCTCAATCCTTAGATATTTTATATTTCAATTTTTTTTTTTGGAAATTGCCTGTAATGAGAAGTGAAGTTTTCATGGAATTTTCAAATAGATTCTTGAAAGTATACCAAGGGTAGTTATCTGATGTTTTCCAGACACCCAGTGTGTGGCTTCCCCTTTAACTACTATTTTGTGCAGACTAACAATTCTTTTATAAATTAGTACCATCATCTATGTAACAAATTATGCCTTGATAGTACATCTACATAGACTCAAGTTAAATAAAATGAAAATGAAATGGTAATACCTGCAATACAATGACAATATTTTCTTTTACAATATACTAACAGACAGATCTGCTTCAAGGAAATTAAAACATCTCTGGTTAGCGTGTGTAGATGGTGGAATTTCACCACATACATGAGAGTTATAGCTTCACATCACCTGTTAGGTAACAGGGCTAATTTCTTACTTGCCTGTGAAAGTTCTGTCCCCTACACAGGCTATTTCATATTATAAAATAATGGTCATTAGGTCTGTCTGACATACTGACCATAAATATTAAATAGCTTTTGTATTCACAATGAAAACATTATGTTGTTTAAAGGGCTCTTTCTTTCAGGAAAAAGTTTACTTGCAAAAGGAGCTCACAGTTATTAATGCAAAAAAGAAGGAACTCAATCAATCTGTATATTTCATGTAAGAACTTGAGGAATTGTTTGACATATTTTTTTGAAACCAATTTTAATGAATATATAAAATTTTGGTCATATATAATTTATTCAAAATCTTTCTCTCAAGATGTTTAAACTGCCATTTCTATGGCAAAGGGGGTTTGACTAAAGTTAATTCGATAGTTCTTAATTTCAATCAACATCATATATGAAAGTGTAGACAGTGTTTTGAGTCTTAGGGTCCTCCTTGAATCCTATCTGTGGCCTAATTGCTTGTGTGCCTTTGGGCAGGTCATTTGATTGCAGATTCCTCAGCTGTGAGCTCTACGATGTTTTCCACATTATAGGGTTGTTGAGGGAATTCAGTGAGTTAACTTATGTGCCTAGTTCATAGCAGGTGGCCAATATTATTATTGTTCTGTTTCTACATTAACTTGTTCTTTCCATCAGCAGCAGGTAAACATTTCTGACAGTATAGTGTTATCTCACATATTAAAACAAAATGCAATGCATTTATCACATGCCATTGCTTCCTTACTTTTCTCTTTATTTTTGTGCTTGCTGTCTGAAGATGAAGCTGGAACTTTAGGCACTTGAAACATTTTAAGTATAAAGTTTATTTTTGCTAGTTGAACTTATGTAAAAACTTTCTATGATTTCTTATTTAAATATGAGATTTAGTATACTAGGAAAGAAAAACTCTAAACAAAATGTTACCTTTTTTTTTTTTTTGAGACTGAGTCTCATTCTGTCATTAAGCATGGAGTGTGCTAGTGTGATATCAGCTCACTACAATCATCACCTCCCAGGTTAAAGCAATTCTTGTGTCTCCATCTCCTGAGAAGCTCAGATTATATCCATGCCCCACCACACCAAGCAAATTATGTTTTTGTTTTTTTTTTACTTTTTTTCTTTTTTCTTTTTTAAGATGGAGTCTATTCTGCTGCCCAGGCTTGAGTGTAATGATGCAAACTGGGCTCACTGCAACCAATGCCTTTGTTTTCAAGTGATTTTTTTCTGCTTCAGCCTCCTTGGTAGCTGGGATTACAGACACCTGCTACCATGCCTGGCTAATATTTATAGTTTTAGCAGAGATGGGGTTTCACCATGTTGGCTAGGGTGTTTTCACATTTTTTACCTCAAGTGATCTGCCCACGATGGTCTCCCAGTGTGCGGGGATTACAGGCCTGAGCCATAGTGACCTGCTGTACTTTTAGTTGAGACCAGGTTTTTCCTTGTTGCCCAAAGTAGTCTGGAAATTCTGAGCTCAAGCTATCCTCTCATGTTGGCCTCCAAAAGTGCTGGAATTACAGGTGGGAGCCACCATGCTTGGCCATTTTTACCTTACATTTTCATATTTAAAACAAATCTATATTGCTCTGATGAGTGATTATTGTTAGGTTCTTCATTGCCTATACAAAATGGGGTGATGATCTTACTTAGAAGGACTTGCTTCATGGGAGGTGGTCCATAAAACTTCCTCTGCCCCAACTGTAGGGCAGAAGACAATTTTTGTTACTGTAGTTTGGGTGTTATTGCAGAGATTCAGACATCTGTTCTGTGACCTTAGTTAAATTGTGATGCTATGCTAAAAGGAGCCTTCCAGCTTTTACTTTTGCAGCACTATAAAGTGATCATTCAAATGTAAATTTTCCTTTTTAAATTTCAATTGAGTTAGTGTCTGTCAAAGCACAGCCTTTGGCAATACCAAAACAAATATATGCTGAATGAAAGTGTTCAAGAGATAAGTGATTATTTACTATGAAAGAAGAAACACTGGGAGAGAATAAAAAAAAATGCACCTCCGAAAGCATATGTCCACCTCCTACATTCAAGCAATTCTCCTGCCTCTTCCTCTCAAGTAGGTAAGACTACAGGAATTTACCCCACCACACAGTTAATTTTTGTATGCTTAATAGGGACGGGGTTTCACCATGTTGGCCAGGCTGCTCTCAATCTTTTGACCAAAATGTTCCACTAGCCTTGGCCTCATAAATAGCTGAGATTACAGACATGAGACACTGTGCATGGCTTGCATGTATTAGTGATTCATGCTAAGTCAGTATCATAAAACTATGGTTTGTACTTGTAAAGGAGGCTTAAATTTGAAAGATTTCTAAAATTATGCTTTCTGGATTGAACTCTGCTAACCTGCCTCTAGGTGGTAACAGGTCATGTTTTTGCCCTCTGCCTGCTGATTGGGTTTGGCCATTGGGAACACCAGCCTCCACATAGAGTGGCCCTAGACTGGCTGCCTCATCTCAAGGCCCAGTGAAGTCATAGTGCCTGTGATGACATCTTCCAAGTGCTCTGAACCATCTACCTCTCTCCAGTGCTGAGAATTTATCTCTCCCCTAATTCTCCATTCACAAGGAGTACTGAGTATGGTCCTGTTACTATTCCAGGGAACTCCACCATCTTTTGTGGGTACCCTGAATAAGTCACTCTTTATTGAAAAGTTCTTAGATGACTTTGACTGTGGGGACCATCTGCCTTCTGCCTGGATCCCAACTGCTGCTTACAGATGCACAGATTGTATTGTATCTCGAGTCTTTAATCAAAAGATAGACCACATAGCACCTCTGTGTGTGGTAGAGGAGAGAAACAGACTTTTAGGTTAATATGGGAGATCGAAAGGGTTCATTTTTTTTTTTTTCTGTACCAACATGCATTCAACACGCAATGAATGCATTGCTGTTTTTCCTCCAGCAAATCACTTGTCATGTTTTAAAAGTGGTTTAGCAGTTCCAACAAATATATATGGGCCATGCTAACTCATTGTTTTAATTTTCAGTCGCTAAAGATATATGAGTTTCAGCATCTTCTTGTTTGCTTGCCGTCTTTGTATTTTCATTGGTGAGCTCAGCTTTCTATACATTATTAATCAGATAGTCTGTTTTATTGTTGAGTTTCAAGATTTGTGTATATTCAGTGCAAGTTTTTGCTCAGATCTGTATTTTGCAGATGCTTACTTTCAGTCTGTTGCTTATCTTTGTATTTCCTGAACAAAATTTTACTCAGAGTATAAACTTTTAATATGAGAAGGCTTTAGTTATTATTAATATTATTTTTTTTTACCGTTACTGATCGGCTTTGTTGTCATTTGTTAAAACGTATGACCAAATACAAGATCACATAAATTTCTTTCTTACTTTCTTCTAGAATTTGCATAGTTTTACATTTCCAGTTAATGGCTCCTTCCCCATTTAAAAAAAAAAAATATGAGGAAGAATTGCTGGGAAGATTGCTCAATAAAAACAGCTCCACACTGCAGCTCCCAGATAGATTGATGCAGAAGGTGAGTGATTCCTGCATTTCCAGCTGAGGCACACTGTTCATCTCATTGGGAATGGTTAGACAGTGGATGCAGAACATGGAGTGTGAGATGAAGCAGGGTGGGGCATCACCTCACCTGGAAAGCCTGAGAAACCAAGGGCCATGTTCCAGATACGTGCTTCTCCCATGGTCTTCACAACCTACAGACCAGGATATTCCCTTTGGTGCCTACATCGTGAAGGCCAAGGTTTTCAAGTAGCAAAATGGGCAGCTGTTAGAGCAAACACTAAACTAGGTGGAGATTTTGTTTGTTTGTTTTCATACCCTAGTGGTGCCTGGAATGTTAAGGAGACAGAACCGTTTGCTCTCCAGAAGAGAGGTGATGAGGCCAAGGAGCTCAGTGGTCTGGCTTGGGGAGTGATACTCCCCACAGAGGCAAGGAATCGAAGGTTCAATGGCTTGAAATTCTCTCTGCCAGCACAGCAGCAGTCTGAGATTGACCTAAAATGCTCAAGCTTGTGTCGGGGGAGGGTCATCCGCCATTGCTGAGTCTTGAGTAGGCCATTTTACCTTTGTAGTGTAAATAAAGCCACAGGGAAATTTGAATTGGTTGGAGCCAACTGCAGCTCAGCAAGGTTGATGTGGCTAGGCTGCCAGATTTCAACTCTCTGTGCAAGACATTTCTGAAAAAATGACAGAATCCCCAGTCAGGGGCTTATAAATAAGACCCCCATAAAGCTGGGGCAGAGCATCTGGGGAAGGGGCAGCCAAGGATGCAGTTTCAGCAGACATCAACATAACTGCATGATGGCTCTGAAGAGATCAGCACATCTCCAATCCACAGCATTTGAGCTCTGCTAATGTTCAGACTGCCTTCTCGAGTGGATCCCTGGGGTCTGTGTATCCTGATGGGAAACACCTCATACAGGAGAACACTGGCTGGAATCTGAAGTTGCCCCTTGGGGATGAAGCTTCCAAAGGAAAGAACAGGCAGCAATCGATGCGACAGAAAATTCACAAGGATTTGCAGGACTTGAAATCAGCTGTGGACATCTACAGAACTAATTAACATCTACAGAACAATCCACCCCCAATCTACAGGACATCTACAGAACTATCCACCCCCAATCAACAGAGTATACATTCTTCTTGGTGTCACATAACATTTATTCAAAAATTGACCACATAATTGGAAGTAAAACACTCCTCAACAAAAGCCAGAGAATGCAAATTGTAACAAAGAGCCTCCCAGACCACAGTGCAATCAAATTAGAACCCAGATTAAGAAACTCACTCAAAACCAAACAACTACATAGAAACTGAACAGCCTGTTCCTAAATCACTGATGAGTAAATAATGAAATAAGGCAGAAATAAAGATGTTCTTTCATACCAATGATAATGAAGACAGAAAGTATCACCATCTCTGGGACACATTTAAAGCAGTGTGTAGAGAAAAATTGATAGCACTAAATGCCCACAAGAGAAAGCAGGAAAGATCTAAAATAGGCACACTAACATCAAAATGAAAAGAACTGGGGAAGCAACAGCAAACCAATTCAAAAGCTAGCAGAAGACAAGAAATAGCTAACATCAGAGCAGAACTAAAAGAGATAGAGACACCAATGAAACTTTCAAAAATCAATAAATCCATGAGCTGGTTTTTTGATAATATCAAGAATATAGATAGACCACTAGCCAAAATAATAAGAAAAGAGAAAAATAAAATAGATGCAATAAAAAGTAATAAAGGTAATATCACCACTGATCCCACAGAAATACAAACTACCATCAGCTAATACTATAAACAGCTCTACACAAATAAATGAGAAAATCTAAAAGAAATGGATAAATTCTTTGACATATACATCCTCCCAAGTCTACACCAGGAAAACGTTAAATTCATGAATAGACCATTAACAAGTTCTGAAATTGAGGCAGTAACTGATAGCCTACCAACCAAGAGAAACCAGGACCAGACAGATTCATAGCCAAATTCTACCAGAGATCCAAAGATTAACTGGTACCATTCCTCCTGATATTATTACAAACAATAAAAAAAGAAATCGCCCTTAAATAATTTTATGAGACCAGCATCACTCTGATGTTAAACCTGGCAGAGACACACCAAAAAAGAAAATTTCAGGCCAATATCCCTCATGAACATAGCTGTGAAAATCCTCAGTAAAATACTGCAGACTGAATCCAGCAGCACATCATAAAGCTTATCCACCACGATTATGTCAGCTTTATCCCTGGGATACAAGGCTAGTTGAACATACGCATATCAATAAACGTAACAGATCACATAAACAGAACAAATGACAAAAACCACATAATTATCTTCATAGATGCTGAAAGGGTTTTCATCAAAATTCAACACCCATTTATGTAAAATCTCTCAATAAACTAGGTAAGGGTGGAACGTACCTCAAGATAATAAGATCTACTTATGGCAAACCCACCGCCAATATCACACTGAATGGGCAAAAATTGGAAGCATTCCCTTTGAAAACCTGTACAACACAAAGATACACTCTCTCTTCACTCTTATTCAAAATTGTATTGAAACTTCTGGCCAGGGCAATCAGGCAAGAAGAAGAAATAAAGAGTAGTCAAATCGGAAGAGAGGAAGTCAAATTGTCTCTCTTTGCAGAGGTCATTATTGTATACTTAGAAAACTCACCATCTCAGCACAAAATCACCTTAAGCTGGCAAGCAACTTCAGATAAGCCTCAAGATTCAAAATCAGTGTGCAAAAATCACAAGAATTCCTACACATAATAACAGAGAAACAGAAAGCGAAATTATGGGAAAACTCCCATTCACAGTTGCTACTAAGTGAATAAAATACCTAGGAATAAAACTTACAGGGGGTGTGAAGAACCTATTCAAAGAGAACTTCCAACCAATGCTCAACAAATTAATAGAGGACATAAAGAAATGAAAAATCCTTCCATGCTCTTGGATTGGAAGAATCAATATTGTAAAAATGTCCTTGCTGCCAAGAGTAATTTATAGATTCAATGCTATCTCCATCAAGCTACCAATCCCTTTCTTCACAGAATTGGAAAAAAAACCTTAAAGTTCATATGGAACCAAAAAAGAGCCTGCATAGGCAAGACGATCATAAGCAAAAAGAACAAAACTGGAGGCATCACACTACCTGACTTCAAACTACATTACAAGACTGTAGTCACCAAAAAAGCATGGTATTTGTACCAAAACAGATATATAGACCAGTGGAACAGCACACTGGTCTCAGCAATAATACCACACATCTACTACCATCTGATCTTTGACAAACCTGAAACAAGCAAGCAATGGGGAAAATGTTTTCCCTATAATGAATGGTGTTGACAAAACTGGCTAGCTACATTCAGAAAACTGAAATTGGACCACTTCCTTACAGCATACGCAAAAATCAACTCAAGATGGAATAAAGCCTTAAATGTAAGAATTAAAACCCTAAATTACCTAGAAGAAAACCTAGGCAATACCATTCAGGACATAGGCATGTGCAAAGTCTTCATGTTTAAACACCAAGAGCAACGGCAATAAAACCAAAATTGACAAATGGGATCTAATTAAACTAAAGAGCTTCTGCACAGCAAAATAAACTCTCATCAGTGTGAACAGACAACCTATGGAATGGGTGAAAATCTTACAATCTCTCTATCTGAGACAAGGCTAATATCAGGAATCTATAGGGAACTTAAACAAGTTTACAAGAAGTAAACAAACAACCTCATCAAAAAGTGGGCAAAGGATATGAACAGATGCTCCTCAAAAGAAGACTTTGATGCAGCCAACAAACATATGAAAAAATGCTCATTAAGTCATCACTCATTATTAGAGAAATACAAATCTAAACCACAGTGAGATACCCTCTCAAACCGGTTAGAATGGCGATCATTAAAATATCAGAAAACTGCAGATTCTGGAGAGGATATGGAGAAATAGGAATGCTTTTACAGTGTTGGTGGCATTGTTAATAATTTAACTCTTGTGGAAGACAAGGATCTAGAGTGAGAAATACCATTTGACCCAGCAATCCTCTTATTGCACATATAACCAAAGGACTATAAATCATTCAACTATAAAGATACGTGCACACGTATATTTATTGCAGCACTATTCACAGTAGCAAACACTTGGAACCAACCCAAATGTGCATCAATAATAGACTGGATAGAGAAAAGATGGCACATATACACCATGGGATAGTAGGCAGAGATAAAAGTGAATGAGTTCATGTCTTTTGCAGGGACATGAAAGAAGCTGGAAAACATCATTCTCAGCAGACTCTCAGAAAAATAGAAAACCAAACACCACATGTTCTCATTTTTAAGTGGGAGTTGAACAATGAGAACACATGGACACAGGGAGAAAAATATCACGTGCTGGTGGGTGGTGGGCTAGTGTAGAGAAAACATTAGGAGAAATACCTAATGTAGGTGATGGGTTGATGGGTTCAGCAAACCACCATGGCACGGTAGTCTGCACTTCTCTAATGACCAGTGATGGTGAGCATTTTTCATATGTTGGCTGCACAAATGTCTTCTCTAGAGAAGTGTCAACAGACATTTTACAAAGGACATACAGGCGGCCAATAAACTTACTTTAAAAAGCTCACTATTATTGATTATTAAAGAAATGTAACATGTAAAAATGAGTCTGCCTTTTCTGACCCTGGGAGTGCAGGTGTTTTCAGCACATGCCGCTTGAGGGGGAGAGCTGCGTTCTTCTCAGGGCTTCTTGTGGAAAATTAAACATAAAAATATCCCATGTCTTTAGCGCACCCCAACGTTCTTCCCCACACACAACGTGTGGTGGCCACAATGCCAGGTCCACACCGTGGTCTTGTGCCACAAATGTATCATTCATCATATAACATCTGTAATAGAAATATAACATCAGTAAACAAATATATCAACCATAATACAGGTGTGTCATTCGTAATACTAATGTAACACCTGAAATACTGATCGAACACCCATATTACCACTGTACACTTGTAACAGCAATAAAACACTCATAATACCAGTATACCATCTGAAACACAAATACGACAACCATAATACTGATCTAAGACCCATAATACAAATGTCACTCTCATAATGCCACTATACAATCCACAATACAAATGAAACATCCATAACACCTATGTAACATGTCTAATGCTGTCCTGACACCTGTAATACAACTGTAACACTCATAATACCAATATACCACTCATAATACCAATATATCATCCTGCAATACAAATATAGCAACTGTAATACTGATGTAACAACTGTAATACTGATGTAACACCGGTAATACTAACACTCATAATACTAACAGAACATTTGTAATACAAATGAAACAACCATAACACTGATGTAACACCCATAATTACTGATGTAACACCCATCATAAAGATGTAACACCTGCAATACTGACATAACATTCCTACTCTTACTGGGGCACTTCATTTCAGAGCTTCCACTGAGCTGGATTTGGGGGGGAATTGGCCTCTCTAATGATGTTTGATGTTGTTGTCTCTGCTTTAGTGACAAGGTATTGATGTGGTTGTTTTTATTAAAAAGTAGTTTATTTCTCAATAATTTCATACGTCTAGGACACCTCCAATAGCTATTAGTATAGATTAATTCTCTCTCCCAGAATCTCCAGTGGTTTCTGCTGTGCCAGATTTGAAGCTTTATGCAAAATATCCCAGTGGGTTTTACTAAAAGTGGAGCCATTCTCCAAGGGTACTACCACATAACTACCACATCAGGAAATACAGGTTTGGTACTGGTAATGGTAATGCCAATATATTCACTAATAAACACAAATTTCATGTTGTCACTCTCTTGATTTAATTTTGTCAATGGTATCCCACTGACCTTAGAACAAGAACCATAGAACCCACCATGGCTGCAGACTCCAAGTTCTCCTACCTGTTTCCCATGCCCACTCAGTCCGCTCAACTGCCTGCAGTATCATCTAATTTTAATTGTGGGAACACAGTCTCTTGGGTGTCTCAGGAGTTTTATGTTCAATCTCCCAATCTATTCACCCAGTGCCCACAATTATCTAACTTTCCAAGGCTTTGTCCAGTTAATAAAGTCAGAGCTTGTGCTATTTAACTGTAGGAAAGCTAATAATGTGCTGTTTCTAAAGATGAAAAGAAATTCATTCTTTGTTAGAAAATTGAGATCACCCTCAGTTTATAAATCAAGGTAATAATAGTTAATGCAATGAAAGTTCATGTTTGGGATAATTAGTAAAGAAAAAAATGTCAGTGCTGAAGACTAATGACACTATTAATTACTGAAATCACATAAGAATTTATTGGACAGACTATTACTTTGCTATCTCCCCTAACTGTGTGTTATTAATTCCAAATTTTGTTAGGTTTAAATACTTACATGTAATGTACTCTATCAATATATTTAAGTGACAAAAAAGTCCTAGAACACGACAAGACAATTCATATAAATATTTGTAAACCTCCTTAACTGTACAGCATAAATTAGATAAAGTAAGCTTAGATATTTAAGCAGATGAATTACTAATATTTGAATATTGAAATGCTGTGAGAGTATGTAATTATGTCACAGTTTTGATATGGGACTTGGGACATTTGTGTATCCATGAACCTCGTTAACTTAATGACTTCCCTTATTACTTCCCGCTGGATGATAAATTTTGGGCCCATGGATGGTGAGGGACAAACTATCAGCTCTATTGGAAACTCTAGTACAGCAAGAAAGTTTTCATTGCAGAATATTATTTCCTGCCAGATATTTATTTTCTCATCCAAGCAAACTTGCTCCCGAGAAGTGTTGTTAACTTAGCTACTCCTCAGGTCGAGCTGGAAATCAAGTGACTACGAGAAAAGCTCATTTATGAAAGACCTGAGGGAGTAAAACTTATATACTTTACTGGCCATGTTTTTATGTGCTTGTATTCCATATGCATGTCTTTCTGGTGAAGTGTGTATTCAACTACTTCTCCATTATGCAACTGGATGGTTTGTCTTTTTTTTGTTACTGAGGTATGCAAATTATTCATACATTGTCGATAACAGACTGTTGTTACATACATAACATGCAAACCTTCCTTTCTGCACCATGTCTTTTCACTTTCTTGACAGTGACTTTTGATGCACAAAAATGTTGAATTTTGAGAAAATTATTTCTTAAGATGCCTGTGCTTTTAGTATCAGATCTAAGAAACCACGGCTAAATCCAACATCATGAAGATTTATCCCTATATTTTCTTTTAAAGTTTATGTTTTTACCTCTAATATGTAGGCTTTGAAACATTTTGACTTAATTTTATTTTCTGCTGTGAGGAAAGAGTACAATTTCTTTGTCTGAATGTGGTATTCAGTTGTATAACAGCATTTGTTGAATTTACTGATCTTGGCTACATGTCAGGAATCGGTTGACTATAGAGGTATGGTTGGTTCTAACATTCAGTTCAATTGACAGAGTCTGTGTGTGTCCTTATGCCAGTATTATGCCGTTTTGATTACTGCTCCTTAGCAGTAATATTTGAAATTGAGAAATATGAGCCTCCAAATTGGTTTTTGTTTTCAAGAATATTTTGGCTCTTCAGGATCCCCCGAAATGTGTATGAATGTTAGAATTGGCTTGCCCATTTCTACCAAAAAGACTTTGGTATTTTCATAGAAATCACAATGAATTTGTAGATTGCTTTGTACAGTATTGTCACATAAAAAATCATCTTCTAATCCAAAAACATTGAGTGTCTTTACATTTATGTAGGGTTTCTGGAATTTATTTCAGCAGTATTTTGTCATTTTTCATGTCTAATTCTTGCACCTTGATAAAATGTAGTCTTGAAAACATTATGATCTTTGGCTTTTTGTCGGTACTCTTTGAGACAGGGCCTTATTCTTTGGCCCTGGGGGGAATGTGCATGTGCAATCATAGCTCACTGCAGCTCCAAACACTTGGGCTTGAGCAATCCTCCCACCTTGGCCTCCCAAAGTACTGGAATTACAGGTGTAAGCCACAACATTCAGTCTGTTTCTTTTTTTTTTCTTAATTTCTGTTTTGGAAGTTGAAAAGGATAATTTGCTTTATAATCAATGAAAATATAGTACTTTGAATTGGCCAGATGACATAATGCACAAGAACTGTATGTTGTATAGTTGACTCATCGACCATCTGGGTAAACTGCAATTACTTCTTAAAATTTTGTAGCTGTTAACCTTCCAAAATTGTCTTTCAATGAACTCCTTGAATTGTAGGAATAAAGAAATGAGAAGACAAGACACATTTCAACAATACTGAAGTTTATCAAAGGACTTAAGAAATTTCAACTCATACCTCTCTCTCTCTCTTTCTTTCTTCTCTTTCTTTCTTTCTTTCTCAGTCTTTCAGACAGTGTCTCACTTTTTGTCTAGGGTGGACTGCAATGGTGCCATCATGGCTCATTGCAGCCTGCAGCCTCTCACTCCTGGGCTCCTTTGAATCCGTCTGCCTTAGCTTCAGCTGCAATACCTGGCTAATTCTTTTTCTTTTCCTTTCTTTCTTCTTTTTTTGGAGACAATGGTTTGCCACATTGCCTGGGCTCTTCTGAAACCTCTGGGTGCAAGTGATGTGCCTGTTTTGACTTCTCAAAGTGCTGAGATTACAGGAATCAATAAAACATTCTTTGTGTTAGGGTCGGTAAAAATAAATCAATGTTTTGGCTGAGTTATGAACATACCTGTAATGCAATTATTTGAATAACTCCAACAGTGCAATGGGCATCTACAAAATCAAGAATTTTATTAACAAACAACTAAATACATAAAAACACTAAGCCCAATTGTTTAATTGAGGAACATGTTTATTATTTCTAGTTTCCAGCATTTTCTAGATCATCATTGTTCATTTTAAAAGTCATATCCATAGTATAAAAAAAACCTATGAATTGCCATATTTGTTTATTTCTCAGTTGTGAAAATGTCCTTAATTTGTTGACATTGCAAACAAATTTCAACTCTGTTATGAAAAAACTGAGGACAACCTTCTTAACAATTAACTTCTTAGTTACATTGGATACAGGGAATGTGCTGTCTGTGAAAACATACAAACTCAACTACAGGTCTTAAACACTGAAAAGAGTTAACAGGTGATTATAATTTATTTTAGTGTATCAAAATATTGTATTTTTATATAATCAATTACATTTACATACAATCTAGAAAGTTTACAGCCATCAGAAGTTCTAGTACAGTTTTATGTGAAATCACAATTTAAAAATCCCTGTGGAGCTGTAGGTGTAGTAAAATGTGTAGGTAAAATATGTGCATGCTCTTGACAGTACTTATGAAGGGTTGTCTCTCCAGTTTACCTCAATGGTTTTCTTCTTGGCAAAATGGCCTGGGCCACTCAACCACTGTTTCATTATTGCTGATGTTTGCGCATGACCATTTATACAAAATTTATGACTCTAAAGACATTTATTTGACATCATGGCATTAGGGTTTTCAAAACCACTAGAGGTTTTCTGTTCTTCATCCATTATGTTTTAAAGTAATTTGACTTTGATTTCTCAGGAACTTGAACAGTTTCTGGTTAGCCCCACAGTGGTTCCAGCCAGGTCCTGATATAGTAGCACAGCCTCAACTCCAAGGCTGTCCCAGACCCCAGCTGCCTGCTATCCATGTCTTTCAAGTCAGTGGGAAATATTCCAGCTTCTTGTTTTTTTGAGAAATAATGCTATCATCTTAATTTTACTTTATAGGGTTTATTTCTAGTGAATAGAAATAGATTTTGTGGCCAGGTGCAGTGGCTCATGCTTGCAATCTCAGCAACTTAGGAAGCCAAAGCGGGCACATCATCTGAGGTCAGGAGTTCAAGACTGGCCTGACTAACATGGAGAAATCCAGTCTCCACTAGAAATACAAAATTAGCCAGGCATGGTGGGACATGTCTGAATCCCAGCTACTCAGGAGGCTGAGGCAGGAGAATCACTCAAACCCAGGAGGCTGAGGCAGGAGAATCGCTCAAACCCAGGAGATGGAGGTTGCAGTGACCTGAGTTCTTGCCATTGCATTCCAGCCTGGGCAACAAGAGGAAAACGCTATCAAAAAGAAAAGAAAACAGTTTTTTTGTGTGTTGATATTTTGTTCTGTTATTTTTCTTAATGTGTTTACTAGATTTCATAATTTCTAGATGGTTCCCTATGGATTTCTGTGTATGAGATTTGTCAGTAGTTTTTCTTTTCTCTTCCACATATGAATGGCTTTCTGTGTGTGTGTGTATGTATGTATACATATATATATTTGTAATTGTTCTTCTGGAACTTCTAGTACAGGGTTTAATACAGATGAGCATCAATGCTATGTTCCTCATCTTAAAGCTTTGGTTCTCCACAATTTAGATGATGATTATTATGGGATTTGCATAAAGATGTTTTATCATGGGAAAAAAATTGAAATAACGTTTATTGGATTTTTAATTGTTAAATGTGTTGACTGTCCTTAAGTACATTCTATAAAAGTTGAGACAAACATGGTGTATTTCAACATTTGATTTACATAATATATTGAAAAGGGATAGCATTAGAATGGTAAAAAAAGAAAAACACCTTGATTTTCTGAGAAAAGATCTTAAACATTGTGGTTTATAATGTCTTCACTTATTTGGTTAAAGATTATAATGTCTATAATTAGCAGATTCAGTAACATTTAGTTTTTTGTCCGAATGATATCATATGTTTAATTCAATACTCTTTCGGGCTTAGAGAGAGATATGATTTCTTGTACTCATGGATATAGGCTGCTAGAGGTTAGAGTCATATAGGATGCATTTAAAGTTTTTTAAGCATAGAATAGAAATAGAGGATTAGGATATGGCTTACAATTGCAGAACAAGTTCAGGATTAGATTGAGGGTTAGGGCTGGACTTGAGATAAGATTTAGTGTTGTGGTAGGATTAGGGTTTGAGTTAGAGTTAAGATTAGGTTTATGGGTTAGGGTTGAGTTTAGGGCTAGGGGTCAGAATCAGGGTTAGAGGTTAGGTTTGTGGTTGGGTTATGCTTAGGTTTAGGGTAAAAAGTTAGGCTTACAGTTAGAGGTTTGGAATTAGGGTCATGGCCAGGGTTAGGGTTAGTGTTAAGAGTTAGCTTGAGGGTAAGGGTTAGAGCATTTCGGTTTTTGGGTTGGCATTTAGCATTAAGACAGGGCTTAGGGTTACATGTAGGGTTAGAGTTCAGGGTTCTGGGTGAGGGTTTAGGATTATTGTAAAGGATAGTGTTCAACATTTATGGTTAGATGTTAGTGATAGTGCTGGGCATATAGTTAGGGCTTTGGATTTAAGTTTAGCATGACTGTTAAGGCTGAGTTTGTGTTGAGGTTGAGGTTAGTGGTCACGATTAGGGTAACACTTAGGGTTCAGTTTAGAGTTTAGGATTAGGGTTAGGGTTTAGTGTTAGGGTTCTGTTTAGTGTTAAGGTTAGGGGTTAGCATTTATGGTTAGTGTTAGTATTAAGGTTTTTCTAGAGTTAGGGGCTAAGATTAGGTTTACATTTAGGGTTTAGGTTTAATTAGGGTTACAGATTTTGCTTTAGGGCTAGGGTTAGTGTTAAGGGTTAAGGTTTCTAATTTAGGGTTAAGGTTATGATTAGGTTCAGTGTTTAGGATAAGAGTTATTTTTAGGTTTAGTGCTAAGGCTAAGATTATGTTAGAATTATATTACTTTTACTGTTAGGATAAGGGTATTAGGGTTAGTGTTATTGTAAGTTTTAGAGTTATGGGATGCAGTTAAACTACCTTCAGTGTTTTGGGATTTCAGGATTTATAGTTAGAATTAGGGTTAGGTTTAGTTGGTAATATAAGGGTTCAGATTAGGGTTTGGGTTAGGGTTAGTGTTGGGATTCAGGATGAGGGTTAAAAGTAGGGTAAGTGTTATGTTTAGTGTTCGGGTTATGATTAAAATGTTTGGTTTAGTGTTACAATTTAGGATTAGGGTTTATTGTTAGTTTATGGTTTAAGATTGGGTGCCTGGTTGTGGCTGAGTTAGGGTTAGGATGATGGTGAAAGTGTTTGGCTAAAGACTAGGCTTAGGGTTAGTGTTAGGGTTAGAGTAGGACTTGGGATTAGGTGTTAGTGTTAGAGTTAGTGTTTAGGGTTTGGCTAAAGTTTAGGGCATTGTTTATGGTTAGTGTTATAATCAATGTTAGGATTTGGGCTTAGGATTCCCTGTTTAGTGTAAGGTAAGGTTTATGTTTATGTTTGGGCTTGGTGTTCATGTAGGGGTAGGGTTAAGTTAAGTTTACAAGGGTCAGGTACTGTGGTAAGGGTTAGGCTTAGTGTTAGGCTTACTGTTAGGGCATACATTTGGGGTTGGTGTTAGTGTCGAAGTTCGGGTTATGATTTTGGGTAGGGATTAGGAATTGAGTTTTCAGTTAGTGTTAGGGTTTAGGACTAGTGTTGGGGATTAGCGTTTGTGTTAGTGTTACAGTTAGGGACTAAGGTTTATTTTAACATTGAGGGTTAGGGTTTTGGTTTACGGATAGGGTTACAGGTTATAGTTAAAGTTTATGGTTAAGGATTAAGACTATAGTTATGTGTTTAGGCTTTATGGTTTAGGCTTATTTTTACTGATGGGTTTAGAGTTAGGTTGGTTTTGATGTTAAAGTTCAGGTTTCATGCTTTTACAGTTAGGATTAGTGTTATTGTTAGGGTTATGCATTGAGTTTATGGTTAGGTGTAGTTTTTCCCTCTTTTATTGTTAGCATTAGGATTACATTTAAAAATAAGGGATTGGCTTTGGGATAGGTTTTCAAGGTTAGATTTAGGGTTAAGTGTTAGGGTTAGTATTTAGGGTAAAGATTAAATTAAGTTATCAGAAAGAGTAAGTTTTAGGTTTAGAGTCACAGCGTATGGGTTAAAATTCAGGGTTAGAGTTAGCTTTAAGATATAGAATTAGTGTTAGGGGTTAGCATTAGGCTGGAGTTTAGTGCTTTTGAGTCAGTTAGTTGGTGTTATAGATAGGGTACAGTGTTAGAGTTAGGATTAAGATTGGAATTATTGTTTAATATTATTTTTAGGGTTGGGGTGAGAGTAGATTAAGCTTTAGGCTTATAGTTATGGTTAGTATTTAAATTTAGATTAAGGGGTTAAAGTTATGTTTATTATTATGATTACAGTTGAGATTAGAATTATTGGTTATAATTAGTGTTAGGGTGAGCATTAGGATACAGATTGCAGTAACACATTAGGGTAAGAGTTAATGTTAGTAGTCAGGCTGAGGGTCAGGGGTTAGGATTAGGCATACGGTTAGGGTTGAACTAAAGATTAATGTTAGGATTAGGATTTGGGTTTTATGTAACAGCTAGGTTTAGGTGTGGTGTAGGTGTAGTGTTAGTGTTGTAATAAGAGTTTTAGCATTCAGGTTAGGGGTTAGTATTGGACTTAATGTGAATGTTATGTTCATGTTCAAAAAGCAGATTTAGGAGCTCAAATTTTGGGTTAGATTTAGGGGTTGTGGTTAGTGTTAGGGTTAACATTAGCTTTTGAGGGTCAGAGATAGGGTTTCCTGTTTAGGGTTAGTGTTTTTGTCTTAGGGTTTTAGGGTTAAGATTTTAGGCTTAGAGCTTAAGTTCAGGTTTCTGTAATGTTTGCTTTACCCTTGGGTTAGGGTTATTTTCAGGGTCAGGGTCAAATTCAGGTTTAGCTATTAGATTTAGGATTTAGAATTGGGATTTGTTTTGGGGTTTAAGTTTTGGTGAGTGGCTAGGCATAGGGTTGATGTTGGGGTCAAGTTTGTGGCTTAGAGTTGCTGTTAGTGTTAGGGATTCTAGGTTAGGATTGGAGTAGAAGTTGGGTTAAGGTTAAAGTTATGATTAATTTTAGGGTTACAGAAGGCACTGGGCAGCTGGCTGGTGTATTATGTCATCACTCCTTTTTGCAGAAGGGAGGACTGAGCCTTGCACCCAGAACTTTTCTGGGCCTAAGCTCAGGGCCGTCTTAATACTCATTGTACAGCCTGATAGATTTGGAGCCAAAGGAAGTTGCCTTCTGAGGCCGCAGTTTTTCAAAATGTCAACCCAGAGCTAACCAAATCCACATTAGCTTGTGTTTGAGAGTGGCAGGTGTTTGAGGTAGTCTGTGGAAGGCCCAAAGGAAGGGAAGTTGGTGACAGCTTACACCACAGACAGATATTGGCAAACCTTAGAGGTAAAGGTAGAAATAATTAAATGCTGGTGGTGAAGCACTCTGTGTACCAGCCAGAAGTGGAGACTGAGTTGACACATTCTCCCACACCAGCAGGAGATAGCAACTTGCCAACTCTGAATCCAGTCACTGGCGCTAGGGTTGTGTGAGATCTGGAATGACAGCAGCATTTAAAATCAGCAGAATTCCAAGTTATTTGGCCTATCAAATCCTGAAAAGGCTGTTGAGATTGATGGTTGTGGCAGTTCCTTTCTCACAGAGGGAGGCTGAGGCCCGTGAGTGGTGAGCTTGGTTCATGTGGGCTGGGGTGACTGGGCTAAATGTAGTGTCCACTTCTGGACTTTACAGTCTCTGTTGTAGCACGTATGGGCTGTGCTCCTCCCTCCAGGCCTGTGTCCATTAGTGACCACCAGGATCAGGTTCCCAGGGCATGAGGGTCTCTTTTGTCTTGGAGCTGAGACCAGGTTGGCCCCAGGCAGGTGCCTAGTGAAGACTGAATTATAGGGGACCTATGAGAAGAGGGGGTGCAGTACCCCAAATCACAAACTCTCCTATCTGAAATAGCTAGATTGTGAGAAAATCCACACTACAATCATGCGCTCACTTTCCATTCACTGCTGAAACGAGACCGGGCAGAATTTGCCACAGGCACTGTCTCCCTTGGAGCTTGCCTATCCTCTCCACATGGCTGTCCTCAGCCTTCCTCTTGCTCCTCCAATTCTTATGTCTCCTGCCCATTTTAACCTAGGGGAAATGCAAGTCAAAACTACAGTAAGATACCTCTTCACACCCATTATAATTGCAAAAAAAAAAAAAAAAAAACAGCTAACAATCGTTGAAGTGGAAGTGGGAATATGTGAAAGAAAATTGCTGCAGCTGCTGTGGAAAGTAATTTGGTGGTTGTGTAAAAGCTAAATATAAAATTACCGTAGAAACCACAACATCCACTCCAAGCTGTATACACAAAAAATGTAAAAGAGGTATTCAAACAAAAACATGTATACATGTGTTCATAGCAGCATTCACAATAACTAAAATCTGGAAACACATCAAATAAATGTCCACCAACAAAAAGTTAGAAGCAAAATGTAGTATGTCCATAGAATGGCTTAATATTCAGCTGTGAAAAGGTTCACAGCTCTAATGCCACAATGTGAAGAAACTTCAAAAGGATTTTGGCTCAAGAAGCTGAACACCAAAGTCACCTAGTGTATGATTTTATTTATATAAATATTTAGAATAAGTAAATCCATAGAGGCAAAATGCAGATTACTGGTTGCTGGTGTCAGAAAGAGTACAGATTCGGTAGGAGCTCCTTAATAAGTGGGGTATTTCCTTTTGGAATGATGAAAATAATTTGGAACTAAGATGTGGTCGTTGCACACAAATATGCATGTACTAAAGATCACTAAGGAATTCATTAGGAAACAATTAATTTCATATTAAGTGAAGGAATTTTACTTCATTAAAAGGACAAAATTTCTTCCTCAGCATTCTCAGCTTTCTTTCCACAGAGGGTTTATTGCATGGGGTTCTGGTCCCTCCACAGTCCAGAACTGCCTGGGGCTAGGCCAACCACACACTACACACATACTCCTGCCCCCGTGTCCAGCAGCTCCCCGACCTGTTACCAGTAGAGGTTATCTGAGTTACTGGCATCATGTCTATCATGGTCTGCGGTAATTTAAATTCTTCCCTCCTCAGATGAAAGAATTTGGCAGAGGGGAATAAAGTAGTAAAGGCGACTGAGAAAAGTTTCACAGCAGATATGGATGTTTATTTAAAAACTTTTAGAGTAAGAAAAAATGGAGAGTGCACTTGGAAGAGATCCAAGTGGTTGATTTGAATATATATCATATATATGTCTTGCAAATATTTTGTCCCATGTTGTTGGTTTTCTTTCCCCTATACTGACAGTGTCCTTTAATATACAAAAGCGCTTAGTTTTGACGAAGTTAAATTGAGCTATATTTTCTTATGTTTTGTGTTCATTCAGTGATAAAGCCATGAAATCATTTACAAATCCACAACCAATAAGTGCATGAAAGGATGTTCAAAATCACTAGCCACTTAATACTTGAATACCTAAACCACAATGAGATTACCACTTTCTCCCCATTGGAATTTTTCATTTTTTTTAAGGAAAAGTTTGAGAGTATGTGGAGAAATTGGAACCCTTGTACATTGCTGGTGAGATTGTGAAATGGTGGTGATGGTTGCACAATTTGAGCATAGTTAATGCTTCCAAATTATACACTCAAAAATGTTTGAAATGGTACATTTGTTTATGTATGTTTTTCCACTTACAATAAAAGCTTCCTCTGAATCGTCCTAAAATAGTTGCATGTGTGATGAAAGAAGATGCTCCTCCCTATCATGAGTAGAAGCGTATTTATTTATTCACACCAGTGTACACACTCATGACTCTTCGACACGCCCAGCATGATCTCATCAAGCAGAATGAGTCCCTTCTCATCTGGCCCATTTGCACTTCTTTCCATCATTGCACACTCCTTATGAACTTACTACCTGCCCACTAAAACAACTGTAAAACATTCCACTGCATCAGAATCAAATTTGAAGACTGAGATTCATTTAGTTCACTAACTGTTGTTTCTTTTTGTATTTAGAGATCACAGGTAAAATGTCTGATTACTTCAGCATAACACATTTTAAATGATAAAAGCCAGAAAGTGTGCCAGATGAAATTAATCCCATGAATTTGTAATGACTTGCTATTTGGATTTACTTACTACTGTTACTGACTTTTCTGTCTTGAGAATGCCAAAATAGTAATGCATTGTACAAAGCATTCTAAAATAACTGCCTAAAAGGGTAACTGAATCCTTTTTTTCCCTTTTTTTTGGGGGGGGGGATGGAGTCTTCCTCTGTTCCCATAGCTGGAGTGCAATGATGTGATCTCGGCTCTGGTAACCTCAGCATTCTGGGTTCATGCAATTCTCCTCTCAGCTTCCTGAGGATCTGGGATTACAGACCCAGCTGTCACTGATGGCTAACATTTGTATTTTTGGTAGAGAGCTTTTTTCACCATGTTGACCAGGATGATCTCAAACACCTGACCTAAGGACATCCACCTGGCTCTACCTCCCAAAGTGCTGGGATTACAGGGGTGAGCCACCATGCCTGGCCATGTCAATTCTTTTATTTCTTTATGGAGACAACTGTAGGTTGAAAACCATCTTTCTTAATACTTGCCAGTGCCTCAAGGTTATTAGGATAAAAATAAAATTTCTAACCAAAGGATACCTGTTGGCATCCAGAATTTTAATAAAAGTTGAGAAATAAAATATCCAGCTTCTGGCTCTTTCCTAGTGAGCATGGACAATGGCTGAGGAATCTTTGGAACCTAGAGGAAGGGTAGAGCTGGGTTAGGTGGGGATGATCTTTGGAGCCACAGCCACTCTGGCAGCCACTCTTACTCCTCACAAAGTGGCTGGAGCCTCAGCCTTCAGAGGAAGTAACAGGGGCTCAGCAAGCAGTATTTTGTGTGCCAGATTTTCCATATTCATATCTTTTTTGGTGCGGTGTCTACTCAGGTCTCTATCATTAAATTGGTCATCTTATTTCTTTGTACATTTTGCATAAAACTCACTTTTCAGATGTGTTTCCTTAATTTTTCTCAGCCTGCACCTTGTTTTTTTTTTTTGTTCTCTTAACCAGAACATATTTTTTGTTTGTTTTGTCTTGTTTCTTCTTTTTTGTTTTCTGCTTTTTTTTTGAGATGGAGTCACACCCCGTCACCCAGTCTGGGGTGCAAAGGTGTGATTTCAGCCCACTGCAACCTTTGTCTACTAGGTTGAAGGGATTCTCCTGCCTCAGTTTCCTGAGTAGCTTCGATTACATGTGCCTGCCAACAAGCCCACTTATTTTTTTTTTTTTGTATTTTTTATACAGACATTGTGGCAGTCAGTTACTGTGGGATGAAATGAGGGGAATGAATGCAGAAATGAAGACAAAGACAAAAAATATTTGTTTTAAAAGAGGGGTCAGGGTGCTCATTGCTTCTAGTCAGCAAAGTCACTGAGCTTCTATAGGCCTTCATATTTATTAGGCAGAATGAACAGGGAGGAAATGTAATTGTTGGTCAGCTGCTTGATTTATCACAGGCTCACATAACTGCTTTCTTTATACTACAGACTTCAGATGTTCCTATATATAACCACAAGAAATACTGTGCCTTGGGCATGACTGCCCTCAGTACTCCTTCTGGAACCAGACATCGTGTGTCAGGTTATCAACATGCTGCTTTCATGAGAACAGTTTGCTCTCTGCTCATAGACCCTCCAGTCATTACTGAGTTGGTCACAACCCTCATTCTTTTGGCCTCCAACATCTCCATTTTGTTTTTTCAATAATTGAGTAAAGGTGATTGCAGGCTGTGCAGCTCTCAATTGCTGTTTGGTGGTCCAGCTGCTTTTGCAGACAATGAGCATAAAACAGAGACATAATAACATTACCTGATAATCACAAAAAAGACATTGAGGTGAGGTTTGGAGGAGGTCCAAAGATTAAGACTCTCTAAACCTTGCTGGAATTCTGCCTGTGTTTTCAGGCATGGCCCAAATACTTGATTATGCTTATTCAAGTTAAGAATTTTACTTTGTAAATCATTAATATCAAAAGTAACATTGGATGTGAAAGCCCCCTGTAAATGGGCCTTTACAAGTTTCCATGGATAGTTTTTGTTTTATTCCAAATTGGATACACAAATATAAGTATGCTTAAAATGACAATCCAATTGCTTCTGCAACTACAAGTTTGTTCTTGTTTTCCTAGCCACAGAACTGCGGTCTTTAACATTGCTGCTTCCGTGTATATCTCAGTGTTGTTTATGTTTAAGCATCCATGCCTGTTTGGCTGTACACATCCAATTTTCCACATATTGAGCTGCTTGAATGGAGCTGTGCATTGCTACTAAGGACACCACAACAGAAGTTATTAGCATTCCTAAGGAGATTTTCACAAAAATTTTCATGCCTAAGGCTCTACAAACACAATGAGTAAGCTGAGTAAGAAAAAGTTTTAAAAAATGGAAACCAGAGGTGGCCACACAAGGCTCAGACAGATTTACAAGAATCCATAATCTGGAATTGTGACCTAGAATTACTAGTGTGGATAGGTTGTATGTTTGTGCTGTGCTATGATTAAGGGAATAATACAGTTGACAGGAATCGGAAGTCAATTGTGCATCATTTACCTGGATTTGCTCCTTTTTGCTGCTAGAAAAACATAAGTTTAAAAACACAAATTGTAAATTAAGTGGTAATATTTTCTACAGAGGTAACATTAAAACTGTGTTCAGCACAATTACTATAATTAGATAGTGTTCCAACACAAATGCTGCCATTCATTAATGGAGTGCTGCATTCCCTGTCGACTCCTGAATTGGACATCTCTTTCCTTTGAGGCAAAAGTGTGCTAAAGCCTGTTCCATGCTAAGCGAGCCTTGTTGCAGATTGGAATTGAATTCGAGCGCAGTGTAGTGAAGAGATGCTGACCAGTGTCAGTGAAGATTATGTCACTAGGTTGAATTCTCCTCTCTCCCATCTAAATGATGACAGGGACCCAGAAAATAATGTCTACCAATAGCATGAACTGTTGTCTAGCTAGGGGGGCAAGACACTGGGTCCAAGGAGGGTGGTAAGAATTCTCCAAGAGAGCCCATTCTGTATAATTAATACAATTTGGGGGATGTGGCTGGGAGTGATTAGTAGCTACACCAGTAATGTTAACAGAGCTAAGGCCTAATAGGTACGTGATTTTTCCATGGTAACTCAACCATACTTGGAATTAATTTATAGGCCACTGCAGTTGAGTGATGTACCTGGGTGATGCATAAAGGAAGTCCCTCCAATGGTGCGGCATAATTGATAATCATTGCTCTGAGGGTATAATTACTCTTTGTCAGGGGGTGTTAGGGGTCCTGGTTCCCATCCTCCATGATCATGATAGATGTCAGGGGGAATTTCACTCCAAATGACACTCCATAATACTGGGGTATTGGAAACATATGCCCTGTATATTTTTGTCTCTGCACAAGGAAAACCTACTGCACAGGATGTTACAGGTAACATGGCCATAAACTTGAAGTCAGGGGTTTTTCCCTGACCCTGATGCTCTAGCAGTTTCAAGTGACTCATGGCTTGTAATGGAGAAGCCAGATCCATAGTTGGGATCCATGGTTCTTTCCAGTCTCCATTGACATGGTCGCAAACACATTGAGGGCACCCACACAGTTTATCCATCTCTTGTGAAAACACAAACATACCCTCATCCCTACATCAGTGAAGTTACTGAGCCTTTTCATCGTTCTTAGGGGGATTTTCATAATATATTTGTGTATACTTTCCTTTTTCCCTATAACATTTACCAGTGTCATTCTGCTGTAGTCTTACTATCTGTGCCAGGAGTCAAAAAATTTAACTAAATAAGTTAAAAATAAAATTAAAGTAAAAGTAAATGTATTTTGTTTGAGGTGGTAACTGGTCTCCTGTTTCCCCTTTCTGTTTTTTTCAGCACGCATTGTAATGTTCAATTTGTCCATTCTATAATTCCTTGTCCTTGGGCGTTGTAAGGAATTCCTGTTTTATGAATGATTGACCACATCTGTAAAAAATTTTAAAAAACATAAATAACATAAGCGTGTCCATTGTCAGTTTGTAATTCTTTAGGAGCTCACTATATGAGCAAATGATGACAGACAATGTCATTGTACATAACAAGCTGTCTGACCTGGTTTGCATGTAGCATGCCGCATATGAGAGTAAGTGTCTATAGTCACATGATCAAAGGAGAGCTTGCCAATGGCAGCTTTGTGAGTAACATCCATCTGGCAGATTTCATTTGAAGTTAATCTCATAGGTTACAGCCTTCTATGGGTGTGACTCCAGTGACGTGCTGGCAAGTAGGACAGGCTTGTATAGGCTGCAGCCTGGCTGTTAGGCAAATGAAGCATACGAGTCAAGACAGAGTTTTGATGCAGTAATACAGGAGAAGTTTGAGCTTGTTGAAATGCAGAACAAATCAACTTATTGGCTCTATTGTTACCTAGAAATAGTGGTGTAGGGAGTTGTGTGAGAGAGCAAATATGAGAAATATAAAAAGCTGCACAAGAGCAAACAGCCTGTTGAAGTCTTAGAAACAAGTTAAACAGCTTCAGTTCTAGGGTGCTTTTAATAGTGGCAGTCCGAATGTGACTGGCTACATTTACAACATAGGCTGAATCACAGAGAATGTTAATAAGAGATAAAGCAGTGAGCTCTAAAACCTGAATAACTGCCATTAGTTCTGAGCATTGAGCTGAAACTCTGGGTTTTTTTATTGTATGAGTATGCTTATACCATAAGTAGCTTTGCGACCTTTGGAAGAGCCATCAGTAAAATAGGTCTGGCTGTCTGAAATGGGCTTGCGAGGAGTAATCACAGGGAAGATGAAAGGTTGAACTTGTAAAATGGCAAAATTTTGTCTGATGGATAATCCTTATGTATTATTCCTACATAATCTGAAAGAGCAATTTGCCACACAGTCAACATTTCCCATGCTGCAACCTGTTGTTGGGAATCCAATATTTTTCCTCACACTTTTAGACTGGCTCTAAAAGGAGAAAAGTAATTCTGTCTGGATCATATCTCTTAAGTGATTTTGATCTATCCCTACCCCTTGTTATAAATTGAGTAGTTAAAGAAAGATAAACTTGCAGAGATTTTACTCTCTGATTGAATTTCTCATATTTTTCTATGATCTGGCCTAAAAGTCCTGTTGGAGACTGGGGGCTAGAAGGAATAAAGAGAACCAAAATGTTTCATGGCTGTAGCTGGGAGGCCTGTGTTTGCTGAAGAATCTGCACTACAGGCTGTAACTCAGCTTCTGCCTCCTTAGTAAGTTGCTGGAACAACTGGTTTGTCTCCTAAGCCCATTGCTCCTAATGAAGAATTTCCTTGGAGGGTCTGAGTGTTTGAGTTGATGAGTAACAATACCTAGGGTTGGGCACAGCCAATTTATATCTCCTAATAGTTGTTGGAAATCATGGAAAGCTTGTAATCTGTCCCTATGGAGGGCGACTTTCTGAGGTTGAACATTTTTTTCAGTAACAGTAGTGCCTAAGTATTGGTATGAAGTCGTTGTTTCTACCTTTTCTTGAACTGTTTTGAGATTTCCTCCTGTTTTGCTTCTCTCAACATTTGGTGTAATAACTCTTCCATTGGAGCAGCCAAAAGAATTTCATCCATATAATGAATGATGTGGGCCACAGGAAATATTTTCTGAGGCTCCTTTAAGGACAGTCCTACAAAATGCTGAAATAGCATAGGACTGGTGAGGATGCTTTGGTGCAAAACTTTGCTTATCCTTCCCATGTAAGGGTATAATAAGGAAATAATCTTTAAAATCTAGTACTATGAATGGTGAATCACTTGGGATGGCTGCGAGGAATGGCAGACCCTGCTCTAATGCACCCATTGATTTAATCTGCACATTAATAGCTCTCAAATCATGTATCAATTTGCTGGCAAAGTGGTCTGTTTTTACATACTAAAATTTTGCTGAAACTTTACATTTGTGTTTACGCTACTTAATCTTTAATATTGTCTGTGTGTATGTACACACACATATATAAACACATACACATGTATGATATGTGTATATATACATACATTTATAAACACATACCAGGGTGTACAGGTATACGTACATAAACTCTGGATATTATACATGTCTGTATAAAATAGATATATATACAAAAATTCGTATGTGTGCATATGTGTATATACACACACACATAAGTGTGTGTATGTGTATATATATACTCACACACATAAGTGTGTGTATGTATATATATACACACACATAAGTGTGTGTATGTGTATATATATACACATATACATATATATTCATATTTATCTATGTGTATATACACAAAAGTGTATATACACATGTACACACGTAAATGTGTGTATACATACACATACATGTATATGCAAATGGGTTTATATATGTATATCTGTTTGTGTGTGTGTATATATACATATACACTTACAGGGACATATGTATCTGTGCATATATATGTATGTAATACATATATATGTAATACCCAGAGTTTATGTATGTATAACTATACACTCTGGTATATAATTATATAGATTGTATGTCTATATGTATGTATATACATATATATATACACACATATGTCTGTGTGTATATATTACACATGTGTATATATACACACATAAACACACATGTATATAAGCATGTGTGTATTTATAAGTATATGTGTATGCTCTGTATATATATGTGTGTATATATTTTGGAAAGCCTCTCTCTATCTGGGTTATCACAATACTATTCTAGGTCCCAATCTATCGGTTTAAAGTCTTGTAATATAAAGAGAATCAGGAATTTAGAGGCAACCTGTTTTTTGATCATTTTCTTTATGGGTAGCAGTTTAATGGAGGGTTAGTTGGGAGAATTGAAGAAACTGAGGATGATAAACTGACTAGAGAAGTCTCTGGATAGGGGACAGAAGAAAAGCGGGAACATCTGGAAGTTTCTTTTGAGGGTTTCCTGGGGGTTTGTTTCTCTGATTGCTGAGAATTGTTCACTATAGACAAGTCTGATGTGCTAAGAAGGCATGATCAACATTACAATGTTTAGAAATATCTGGGTTTATTGCAGAACAAAGAAATCTGGCATATATGGTACCACAGACAAATTGCCTTCTCAATTGCAGAAAATGTCTAGATGTTGGATGGTATTGAGAGAGAAAACTTAAGTAGATAGGCTGGATTCTTGCTAAAACTACTTTAAGCAAAGAGACAGACTGAAATATCAGGCTGCATGCAAATTAAAAAAAAAAAAAAAAAAACCTGCACAAACCTGCAGTCCACTCATATAAAGAACAAAGCTTTATAAATAAACTCTTTTGTATTTTTTTGGCCTAAAATATGCCTACAGGTAATGTGATAAAAGAAGAATATTCTGCATAAAAACACTTCTCTTCCAGAAAATAGTCTCTATTTAGTTTACCCAGTGGTCTTCAGGGTGTTCTAATGAACACTTTTGCAGTCACGTGGATGTACCACTATATATATCTGTCTGCTATTTTGAGGTATCATTAGACTTTTTTTTTCTTCACTGTAGTGAAGTCAGATTGAAAACTTAAGAGGGAAAAAAATGACTGTTGGCAGCACAGATAGGAGAGAGATGTATTTCTCACTCTAAGGCAGGTTCTGCTGATTTTATGAATTAAGAAAAGAGGGTGCTTACTAGTCTTGAAATAGTACTAGTTGGCTCGAGTCAGAACCTTGACCCAGGACTGAAATCTAGCTGAAGTAAAAATTTATAGTGGCTCAGCTCACAATGGAAAGCATATCTAGAAAAAAGAAAAAGAAGAAGAAAAGTGCTCTTTGAAGCACATTGAAGCCCCTTGTGTAAAAGGAATAGAGACTGTTTTCTTGAAGTATGTGCGTTATCTAAGAAGAAAAGTACTTTTATGTAGAACATTCTTCTTTTGTCAGATTATCTGTTGGCATAATTTAGGTAACAAAAAAATGCAAAAATATTTGTTTCTTAGGCTTTGTTCCTTTACATGAGTAGACTGAAGGTTTCTGCAGGTTTTTTAAAAATCTGCCTGCAGACTGGTATTTTAGCCTGTTTCTTTGTTCAAAGTAGTTTTAGCAAGAATCCATCCTATCTTCCTAACTTTTCTCTCTCAATGTTATCCAACATCTAGATATTTTCTGTAAGTGGGAAAGCAAATTGCCTGAGGTACTTTCTTTGTCCTGCAAACAACCTAGATATTTGTAAGCACTGTAATATTGACCATGCCTTCTTAGCATATCAGACATGTCTATAGTGAACAATTCTCAAAAGTCAGAGAAACAAATTCCCAGGAAACCGTCAGAAGAATCTTCCAGATGTTCCAGCTTTTCTTGTGTCCCCTATCCAGAGACTCCTCTAGTCACTTTATCATCCTTATCTTCTTCGATTCTCCCAAGCAATCCTCCATTAAACCGTTAACCCTAAAGAAAATGCCTAATAAACATGGTGTATCTAAATTCCTGGTTCTCTTTTTATTATAAGGCTTTAAACAGATAGATTGGGACCTAGAAAGGCATACTGATAACCCAGATGCATACAGACAGGCTTTCCAAAATGTTATCCAAGTGTTTGGTCCTACGTGGCAACATGTTATGTCATTCCTAAGCCAAATCTTAAGTACTGCTGAGCAACAGGAAGCCACACAGGCAACAGAGAGTTTCAGAGACAAATAGCATGTTTAATATAGGCAGGCAAAGAACAAAACCAGTGCAAAAAAAAAAAAATGGGAAAGGAGACAGAAGCCCCATTTCCAATAAGAAGGGAGATGGTGCCCATTAAAAACCATAACTAAATACCTACTGATTTTACGGATGAGTGGAAACAAAAAGACTTTCTAATGTGCATGTTAAAAAGCTTCCTAGGACCTGGAATCAAACCTCTTAATTGATCCATAGTGGTTATATTGAAATAAAAATCACATATAAATATTTCAAACTTTATGAAAAGGCTGAGAGAGGATTCTGTGGATTTTGTGAAACAATCATCTCTATCTCCTGATTTAAATAAAATACAGGTAATCTTAATAGGCAAGTTTATTACTCAAACGTTAACTCAGAAGATAACTACAAAAGCAGACTACGGTAAAAGATACCACTGTAGAAAAATTGTGGGTGGCATTCTTGGACCTTTAAAGCAGGGCCCACAATGAGGCATGGGAAAGGAGGAAAAAGCAAGAGATAAACAAAGGCATTAGTGATTGAATTACAGGTCTGCAAAATCCAGGACTTTTGAGCTGTACCTTCTAACTGCTGAAAGTTTGGCAAGCCAGGACTCTTCAGGAAGAACTGCAGAGAAAACAAAACGATGCCGCTTCAACCCAGTCCAGCCAGTGGTGGTGACCACTGGAAGGTGGAAGGCCTGCAGAGACATAGTTTTTATTCCAGGGTCAGATTTTAGATGACCAGGTAAGACTTATGCATCCCAGGGCTCAATTCAGGCTTTAATTGTGTCTCACCAATGCACCACAAGTAGCAAATTCTCACTGTGTGACATCACAAAGAGTTATTTATCTCGGGTCCAAAAACTTGACGAAGGTGCACATAAAGTGTCGTTAGAACCGAAGTTTAAGAAGGAAATTAAAATAGCTCTCCACAGTGGAAACCCAAATTTTTTGTCCAGTGTGACGCTGGTGTTTGGTGTCCTCATGTACTGGGAAATGGAAGAATGTGATGACTGATCTTGGAAAAAGCCTTATTCAGCTTGGCTTTGGAATTTTGCTTGGGACCAAACAAGTGTTGATGTGAAAGCTTGGCCGACGACCTCTACCCATGACTAATCAGAGGCTGACGTGATTATTTATACTAGTTCAGGTTATATTCCAAAGCGTGTCCAGAAAAGTGCCCACTGAAACTTGTTGTCGCCCACCGTGTACTTTCCTCACCTGAAGAAAAGCCGCTATTTTTGGAAGTCCACTGCTTATACAAAAGATGAGGATGTTTCCTTGTTGTTCTTGTTTTTCAATCCGTATGTTTGTGAGCATATTTTGTGCATAAAGAACAAAGATCTGTCTATGTTGGACTGTGTTTCTTCATGTGAGTGGGCTGAAGGTTTGTGCAAGTTTACTAATACGTGTCTGTAGCCTATTTTTTGGTAAGCTGGATCTTTGTTCCTAGAAGTTATACCAAGGGCCCCCTCAGCTACCTAACTATTCTCTGCTGTTAGCAAGAGTACAGCCCTACTACCTAACTAACTTCCGTTAGACAGAATTGATCTTTCTAGCTACTTCCTGCTAGGGAAGGGGGGTTGCCCAATGAGACATAACAGCTGGAGCTCCACCTGAGGTCAGGATAAGGTTTCACAGAAACATGGTGTTTTCATAAGTGGTTTCATTTGCAGTACCATTTGGAGTTTGGTTTCCTCTATGTGAGAAGAAAAATTTGGGTTATCCAAATATATGTTATAAAATCAGATAAGCTGAGGAAATAAACAGCTTAAAAATTCTGAGGCTGCTGACATGCCCTGTAACTGACAGCTGTAGTTATGCCAGAGAAGTTGTGGATGCATAGGGCTTGGTTTTGCTTAGCTTTCTTAGTCTTATCCCCACAAAGACAAACACCACTTGAGACTAGAAGATAATGTCCAATGTAAGATTTGAAAGAAATTTTTCTATTTTTCTTGTTCATTTCTGTAGAAATCAAATATAATAGGCCTGAGTTGACAGCAAAATAGTCTAAAATTTAATAGTTAAAATAATTATTGGCATAAACTGTGGGCCAAATTATTGTTCTTAAATCAGCTTTCTACGTTGCCATTGATGAAACTCTTCTTCTTGAGGAACCTCTGATAAGACCTCTTAAAGCCAAGCACAACCATGAGTTTTACTTCCAAATACTCATGTGTTGCAGGAAGTTACAGACCCCAAACAGAGGGACCTGCTGAGGCTGTGGCAGAATAATGTAAATTGTGAAGATTTCATGGACCTTTATTAGTTCCCCAAATTAATAATCTTATAATTTCCTATGCCTGTCCTTATTTAATCTCTTAATCCCTTCATCTTCATAAGCTGAGGACGTATGTCACCTCAGGACACTGTGACGATTGTGTTAACAGCACAAATTGTTTGTAAAGCATGTGTGTTTAACAATATGAAATCTGGGCACCTTCAAAAAGGAACAGGATAACAGTGATGTTCAGGGAACATTGGAGATAACCATTAGGTCTGACTGATTGGGAGCTGGGCAGAATAGACACATATTTCTCTTATTGCCAAAAACAGGTAAGAGAAATATCATTGAGTTATTTCCCTTGTAGGGAATATTAATAATCAACAGCCCTGGGAAAAGAATGCATTCCCAGGAGGAGGCCTATAAAATGACTGCTCTAGGGGTGTCGGCCTTATGCAGTTGCAGGTAAGGGATGAAACACACCCTCGCCTCCTGCAGCACCTCCAGGATGGCTTGGATTAGGACATTCCAGCCTGGTGAATTCCAGTAAGACTGGTTCTCTGCTCTAGAACCCTGTTCAGATGTTTATCAATGACACTGCATGCACAGCAGGACATGGAACTTCATTAGTAATTCTAGGTTCACCCTGACATTGTGATTTCACCCTGACCTTGTGCCTTGTGATCTTTTATTGCCCTGTGCAGCATGTGACCTCTGTCTCCCATATCCTATGCATACACTCCTTTCCCTTTGAAAATTGCTAATAAGTCTTGCTGGTTTTGAGCCTTAGGGGGCATCACAGAACCTGCTGACATGTGATGTCTCCCCCAGACACACAGCTTTAAAATTTCTCTCTTTTTTTGTAACCTATCCTTTTATTTCTCAGGCTGCCTGACACTTAGGGGAAATATAAAAGAACCGAGGTTGAAATATAAGGGGTTGGTTCCCCCAATACCTATGACTTGGTTAAACTTTTTGCTTCTTGAGATCCAAGCAAATAGGATTTCTGGGCATGTTAATAAATGACATTCTTTGATATTTGAGGTTTCATAAAGACTGTTTCAGGGTCTAAAAAGGCCTTTGTTTTACAGCTTATTTATAATGACTTCTAGCCCTTTTCTACCTTCTGGTTTGGGAAATAATGCTTCTGGCCAGAAAAAATAGTGCAATCCTTAAGGTAAATACAGATGCATACAGTGATTGTAGCCCAGCAACATTTCTCTCGACATCCCATGCTTCTTAGTTAATATTACTTTCCACTTAGTGGAGAAAAAGAGTTTGTCCTGCAGCCATTCATATGGAGGCTTCTATATGGACCACAATATCTCTACCTAGTAATAAAGTGGGATTTTTAGGAATTATTAAATTGGTATGACTAAATAGAAGGTTGTTTCAACTATAACTAAGGGGCTGAGAAAATATTCTATAAAGGTCTTTTGCTGACACATCCATCATTGTCACATCAGGGGAGGAGAGAAAGCCAAGATTGAAAAGCAGAACAAAGACATCCACTCCAATTTCCAGAAGAAAGTCTACTTTCCTCCCTTCCACCTTCAGAGTCACCCAAGGATTTTGAAGAGTTTGGAACTCAAAGAGTATGGCAGCTGTTAGAGCTGGGGAATTGATCTCCAGGAACTATCAGTCTTGCTGGACCATTTGTGAGATTGGTCCTGGACTTAGTGGTGTATGGCTCATTAATCAGCACACCCTTCTGTGGTCACCACCACTGGTTGGAGAGTGTTGAGGTGGCTCTCTATTGTTTTCTGAGCATTTCTTGGGAAAGTGTCCTCTCTTGCCACACTGATAGCAGTTAGCAGGTGCCACTCAGGGACTTGGATTTTTATAAAACTGTATTGGGTTAGCTAGAGTCCCTGTTCTTCTCTTGTCTTTACTCTTCTTCTTTAATGACTCGTCATGTTTCCTATTGTAAAATCTGAAGTGCCCACATTCAGGAAGTTCTTCACAGTGTTATTGAGATGAGAACGCTAGCTTGAGTTAGGGAGGCAGCAAGGAATTGGTCCCTGGAAATCCACCAGTCTGCCGGTTCATTTCTCATTTACACGTAATAGATAAGCAGCCTTAAAAATATCTGTCTGCAGACACCAATAAGATAACTAACACAGAGTGTTGTATCTCGAGGTCCATATTGTCACAGATAGAAGAAGCTTCAGTCCATTCAGATAAAAATCTTGTGCAAAACTCTGGCTCACTGTGATAAGAGAACCAGCCAATGCACAAAAATACCTTTGTCTTTTGTGTAATCAGTTGGCTCCCAGGAAGTAGTTTATTGTCCATTTTTTGGCATAAACACAGTGAGTGCTGGTGGGTTCTGGTTGGCACATTTGTTTCTTTTGGAACTGTGAGTCCAGCCTTTATAAATTACTGTTTAATTCCTGATTAAGCCTGGGCCAAATTCTTGAGCCAAACTTTTACATCACCTCCTCATAGGTCATGAGATGAGCTGAGCAGTAGATATAAATTATGACTACACCTCCTGATTATTTGTAGGCAAGTTTCTTGGGTTAAGCTTTCTAATTATTCTCAGGCCAAGACCGTGAGCCAAGCTGAATCGCATGATCTTCAAAGCAGTACACTGACTGAAAACATTTCTTTCTCTTGCTAGTTTGTAATAACCCTGAACCCCAACCTCATATTGGGAAACACATTTGAGTCCTTATTTTGTTTGACAGAGAGCTTTCTTCTCATGCTTTTTTTTTTTTTCTTTAATCTCAACTTTGTTTCTCAGCTTCTTACTTTTTTTTTTAATTAAGGCTAAGATCTTTGGGTATAATTACAGACAAAGGGATACTATTACAACTTGGTGCATTGTTGAGACTACACATATGTTGCTGCATGGGCTGGGAAGGAAATAATTCATCAGAATGGTAAAAGTAGACTTTAAACTTTCAAATTCATTTAAAAAATATCTTGTTTGTTTTAAGACTTTTTTTTTTTTCATAAAGAGACTGGCAATGACATGTGATATAGAGGAGATCCTAGGTATGCTAAAAGTTCCAGCTTGAGGCTACATCTCAGTGTTATCTGATTACCATTAGACTAATTCTGGTCTGTGACAACTCATCAGGCCATTGACACAAGGACTTCCCATTTTTATCTATAGAATTTACAATTTTTCTTTTCACAGCTATAATGTCTTTCATATTTTTTCTATGCAGTGTTGTGGGCAATTTTACAGCCTAGGTATGCAGGTTTCCTTAACACAGTCACTCCTTGTCTTAGTAATTAGTAGTGAAATTTAAAAAGGTTTGTTTTTGGGATTTCTGTGAAACAAGAGGAATTCAAGATTTCACTATAAATTTTTACCTATAAAGGACAATTTTGTCCCTCAATAATAGATAATCATGGCACTGTATGGGAGGGATTTGACCGCAAATAAATACTCTTTCCTTTATTTGGAATTTTTTACAAAAATATTATTTTCTTTCACATAAAAGTTACACCATGAGACAAGTTAATTTTTGACTGTTGGGAGGCATTTAGTGGAGACAACATATCTAACCCAAAATCTCTCTCTCTAACTTTTGAATAAAAAGAATTTTGTGTCAGAATATTCAACCTAGGATTTCTAACCTTACATCACTCACTAGTGAAATGAGTTTTCTTTCCTACCTGGAGCCTGGTCAATCCATTGTCCAAAACTTACAGTTTTGAAATTCTTTTCCCATTTACATTCTGCCATCAGTGATTAGCCCCTATGTCCTATCTTTAAACAGGCAGCCTCCACTATTAATTGTTGGTAGAAAAACAGTGTTAAAGAGCAGATTTTAACCTCTTTGCTTTCCCCATCTAATGAAGGGCCATTCAGACATTCAGTTTCTACAGTTTTGAGCCAGCTGTTCTGCATGGCAATAGTTTTGCATTTAAAATGTTTGAAAGTCAATCTTTCTCATTCTCAGCGATTCTGATATTTCACTGGGAACATGGTTAGGAAAGCCAAAGTTAGTATGAAGATGCTTCCTCTCTTAAAATGTCTGGCACAAATTTTATTACTACATACCATTTGCAAGACCTCTGGGGTAACTTTCAAGCCTTTGGGGTTCAGTGGGTCTAGGATAAAAGCAGGGCAGAAAGCTACAGCCTTTCACAGGTGAGTGTAGCTAGTGCTTCTGACTAGCCCCTCCAGATTTATGTGTAAAGGCTATGCTTGCATTTCTAAGCAGCACCTATTACAGTTTTGGGGGCACAGATGAGACAAAGGAAAAAGATGAAAAAGGATACCCTAACACTTTCTATGTATCCGGGGTAACACCAAAGGAGGAAGTCATCTGAATGACACCTTGTTTAGCGTCTGTTTCTAAATACCAACAAAGCATCTGTAGACTGCACTCCCCTTGAGTGCACTTGGAAGTCCTGGAACTCCATTGACCCTGAGTCTCTAAATTTATAAACAATAATAATAATATTCAACAGGCAACAAGGTAGCCATGTGGCCATGATCCTGATAGGAGGACAGGTCCTCTCAAAGAGGCATAATTTCAATAACATCTAACAACTACGTCTTTTTGCTATTCAAAGAAACCTTTAGATTTTGTAAACATTGTAAAATTACCCCTGCACCTTTGGGAACCATACGAGGTAAGTCTACGTACACAATTTTCCAAAGTCAAAGAGACAAATCTCTAGAGAACCATCAAATGCAATTTCTGAGTGCCCTATCTGACTCCTTTAACCGGGGCTCAGAATAGTTGTATAAAAACACCTCTTATTGTGCAATCCCAGTAAACCTCCAACTTTACTGCTGCCCCTATAACAAATGCACAATGAATATTGTGCTACTAAGGTTTAAATGTCCTTCTCATGACAGTAAACTTATACACATAAAGTTGGACTTAAGACAGTTCCCTGATGAACCTGATAGACATACACAGGTTTTCCAACATTTCAACCAACAGTTTCATCTTATGTGCAGAAATGCAGTGCAACTTTTAAGCCACATTTTAACTACTGCTGAAAAACCGGCAGCACTGCACACAGCAAAGGAATTTGAAGATGAACAACGGACATCCTATAGTCAGTCAAAAAATAAACAGAAGTGAAAGATGAAAAAATGGGTAAAAAAAAGACAGAATTACTATTTGCAACAGAAAGAAAAACAGTGCTGTTTGAAAACCCCAAATGAAGCCTTAGTAAACCTACAGGTGAATAGAAAAGGAATCACTTTCTACTGTGCATATTAGCAGGCTTCAAAAGAACCAGAACAAAACTTGTTAATTACTCTGAACTGTCCTTGTTGAAGTCAGAAACTAGAAAAAATCTCACAGGTTATTTGGAAAGGCTGAGAGAAGCTTTAGCAAAACATTCATCTCCATCTCCTAATTCAATCAAGGGATACACAAATTTAAAATACTAGTTTATTTCTCAGCCATCCTCTAATATCAGAACAAAGCTACAGAAGCAGGCCATGGAATCAGATAGCACTGTGGAAAACTTTCCAGGGTGGCTTTTTTTGATCTTTTAAAACAAGAACTGGAAAGAGGAGACCTAGAAAGTAGAAGGGAGTCACAAGAGAATGAGAAAGACATTATTGGCCACTTCAGAGGCCTATAAGGTCCAGAATCTCCAAGATGCATCTGCTGATTTCTACTAGTGTGACAAGCTAGGGCACTTTCAAATGAATTGCTCAGACAGAAAAAGAATATATCTCAACTTTGTCCAGCCTATGAGGGAGACCAGTGAAAGTAGGAGTGTTCCCAGAGACTTAGGTCACCTGGTCCAGTGCATATTTCCCAGATTGTTCAGCAGGAATAATGGCTCCCCAGTTCTACCAGCCATTCTGATCTACAGGATTCCAGTAATTCTGGAGGTAAAATGGAAATTAAACAACAACAAGAAGAACATTTTTCTAAATTCTAGAGCCTGTTTCTCTCTTCTTCTCTCCAATCCAGGGCTCTCCTCCTCCAATAGTGAAGAGAGTTAGCTAGCTTGCCTTCTATAGACAGAAAGAGAAGTGTCCCCAGAAACTTCTCGGCCCACTGATCAGTGCCTCATTTCCACATAAGATAAAAAGCAACCTGTAAAAAAACATTCAAGCAGCAGGCACCAATAAATGAACTAGAACAGAAAGTTGTGTCTGAAGAACTGACTGCAGCTACACAGAGAGAAGAACCTCCAGCTCACTCAGAAACTTGCAGAAACTTCAAGCTTACTCAAATGGGAAAACAAGGCCTGAAATAGAAATGCATTTGTACATTTTATAATCAGTGGACGTCCAGATATATTTCTTTTCCTTTGGTGAACATAAAGAGAGTGGGAGAGTGGGAGCAAGTGCCTTTCAGGGAACAATTTTCTTTTCTTCCTGGATTGTGAACCCTACCTCTATGAATCATTAGTTCAGCCTCAGATCAGTTCTGGACAAAATCCTAGGCCACAGGTTCACTTCAGGTTCTGAAAAGTTGTTGGCTAAGCTGAGTAGCCCCTGTGAATATTCACTTTAGCCACTAATAAGAACTGGGCCGAGGTCTCAGGCTAAGCTTTCTGATTGGGCTGGGATCTAAGGCCCCAGGTCAAACGACGTCACACATTTTTAAAGACAGCCCACAGACTAAGTGCATTTCTTACCATTCAAAACACACAAAAACGCTAAATCCAACTTTCATATTGGTTAACCCATTTTGATCACATGATTGCTGGTATCGAGCTTTTTTATTTCACTTTTTAAACTTTCCCTTCAACCTTAGTGCTCTTTAGTCTTTGAAAAATATGTCTGGGATCTTTATTTTTCTGAAACATAGAAAATAAACCCCCAGTATTACCTTAGATAAGTGGAGACTGTTATGTGTTTGTGTACTGGTGAGGTGACAATAATAGCAAGATTGTGATGGGCTTCCTGGGAACACACTAACACACTGCTAAACTATCTGGCAATAATTAAAAAAAAAAAAAAAAAAAACTATTGCGTCTCAAAATCTACAGCTCAGCTTTCTCAGACTTCGATACAGTACCTGGGTCTGGTCTTATCAGAAGTTACCAATGTACAGGGTCATGAAACAATTCAGCCCATTTTTCTTAACAGTTAAGAATATTCTTGGGCATTATTTGATTTTTCAGATGGCGGCAGGTACCTTAATACAGAGAAGTAGCTCATCTTAAATACCACCTCATAGAAGAAACTAAAGCAGATAAAACTCACTGGTTAACTTAAGAACCTAGTACTCAAAAAAATTTAACCAGTTAAACAAATCTTACTTAAGGCAGAAGCCCTCGGTTTTATCATAGTAAAGGCGTTTAATCTCCAT
Source organism: Pongo pygmaeus (assembly GCF_028885625.2). NCBI lineage: Eukaryota > Metazoa > Chordata > Mammalia > Primates > Hominidae > Pongo > Pongo pygmaeus. The sequence goes on along the minus strand of NC_072397.2, from coordinate 32,748,302 downwards.
ATATCAGAAATAGAGAAAACAGACCTTGAAATTATGGATGAGGCTTGAGGTCCAGCTCAACATCCAGTGGTGTACCTAAGAAAGAAACTCAGCTTGGTTTCTAAAAAGAAATGGGTAACCCACCTCTGAGCAGCTGCGTCAGTGACATTGTTGGTGCCGGAAACCATCAGGTTAACCATAAAAATAACATATCTGTTTCCACACCACCCAGTATACCAGTACTGTGTTTCCTTAAAAAAGTCTCTTGCGAACTGACAGTCACCTCCTGAAATATCAAGCTTTGCTGCTGAAGGATCTGCAGCCAATTTGAAAGCCTGTACTTGCCTGGGCCCAGCAGCATTCTATCAGGGGAAATTTGAGCTGCTGAACGTGACTGCATACATATAGTGGTGTAAACCAGTGAAATAAATAATAAACACTTCTGTTGATATTCTCTGTAAAGTTAAATTAACGAAAACACTCTTAGAAGGCAATCAGCTTAATTAAAAATGGAGATTTATGCTATATGTATATTGAAGACATTCATGTTTGTCTCTTCATGAATCTTGTTTCCTTGAAAAAGTTTTTCTTTCAATCTACTAAATTACCTTTCTCCACTCTCTCTTGACACATCTGGTGCATGCATAAAAGGTTCTTGGATAAAAGCTGATGATGAGGGACATCTTGAGGCTAACAGAAAAGGCACCACCCATTGTCTTTTATGAGATATCTGCATTTCTTATGTAGCTCTTGGAATTAGAAGTGAATAATACCTCTGAAAATGAAAGCCTGACTCTTCCTTACAGCTCTGAGTTTCTTTGGAGACGTGGTCTCACTCTGTCACCAGGCTGGAGTGCAGTGGTACACCATCAAATCATTGCAACCTCTGCCTCCTAGGTTCAAATGATTCTCCTGCCTCGGCCCCAAATTAGATGAGACTAAAAGTGCCCACCAACATGCCCAGCTAATTTCTGTATTTTTAGTAGAGATGGGTTTTCACCACGTTGGCCATGATCTCTTGACTTCTTGTTCCCCAATCATGGGCCTCCTAAAGTGCTGTGACTACAGGTGTGTGTCACCATGCCCAGCATCAGTGAGGCTTTTTTATTAGGCCCTGGAAACTATTCATATCCCAGTTCTTAAAGGGCCTCAGCAAGAGGTCAATAATCCAATTGCAAATTTGGTAAAATAAAATTTTATAACTTCTGGAACTTCTGTTTTCTGTGTGGTTACATATGTGTTATGTACATATTTTAAAAATCTAATTAATTAACTTAGTGAAGAATAGGTACTTGGACTAAATATTTTGCTTCCAAAGAAATGAAGGCTGTTGCACTTTTCAGTTCATGTGACTTTAACTTATGAAAAACAACAACCACCTAAGGCTGGAAGATGTATAAAAATAATTACTCCTTTAACAATGCTGTAATAAATCATACTTTACCTGCACCCAGACCGTAATTTTATAAACTCACAATGTTTTACATTCAAGTTATTAATTTTATTATTATTATTGTTATACTTTAAGACTTAGGGTACATGTGCACAATGTGCAGTTTAGTTACATATGTATACATGGGCCATGCTGGAGTGCTGCACCCATTTACTCATCATTTAGCATTAGGTATATCTCCTAATGCTATCGCACCCCCTCCCCCCACCCCACAATAGTCCCCAGAGTGTGATGTTCCCCTTCCTGTGTCCATGTGTTCTCATTGTTCAATACCCACCTATGAATGAGAATATGTGGTGTTTGGTTTTTTTGTTCTTGCCATACTTTACTGAGAATGATGATTTCCGATTTCATCCATGTCCCTACAAAGGACATGAACTCATCCTTTTTTATGGCTGCATAGTATTCCATGGTGTAGATGTGCCACATTTTCTTAATCCAGTCTATCATTGTTGGACATTTGGGTTGGATCCAGGTCTTTGCTATTGTGAATACTGCCACAATAAATATACGTGTGCATGTGTCTTTGTAGCAGCATGATTTATAGTCCTTTGGGTATATACCCAGTAATGGGATGGCTGAGTCAAATGGTATTTCTAGTTCTACATCCCTGATGAATCACCGCATTGACTTCCACAAGGGTTGAACTAGTTTACAGTCCCACCAACAGTGTAAAAGTGTTCCTATTTCTCCACATCCTCTCCAGCACCTGTTGTTTCCTGACTTTTTCATGATTGCCATTCTAACTGGTGTGAGATGGTATCTCATTGTGGTTTTGATTTGTATTTCTCTGATGGCCAGTGATGATGAGCATTTTTTCATGTGTCTTTTGGCTGCATAAATGTCTTCTTTTGAGAAGTCTCTGTTCATGTCCTTTGCCCACTTTTTGATGGGGTTGTTTGTTTTCTTCTTGTAAATTTGTTTGAGTTCATTGAAGATTCCGGATATTAGCCCTTTGTCAGATGAGTAGGTTGCGAAAATTTACTCCCATTTTGTAGGTTACCTGTTCACTCCGATGGTAGTTTCTTTTGCTGAGCAGAAGTTCTTTAGTTTAATTAGATCCCATTTGTCAATTTTGGCTTTTGTTACCATTGCTTTTGGTGTTTTAGACATGAAGCCCTTGCCCATGCCTCTGTCCTGAATGGTAATGTCTAGGTTCTCTTCTAAGGTTTTTATGGCTTTTGGTCTAACGTTTAAGTCTGTAATCCACCTTGAATTAATTTTTGTATAAGGTGTAAGGAAGGGATCCAGTTTCAGCTTTCTATATATGGCTAGCCAGTTTTCCCAGCACGTTTGATTAAATAGGGAATCGTTTCCCCATTGCTTGTTTTTCTCAGGTTTGTCAAAGATCAGATAATTGTAGATATGCAGCATTATTTCTGAGGGCTCTCTTTTGTTCCTTTGATCTATGTCTCTGTTTTGGTACTTGTACCATGCTGTTTTGGTTACTGTAGCCTTGTAGTATAGTTTGAAATCAGGTAGTGTGGTGCCTCCAGCTTAGTTCTTTTGGCTTAGGATTGACTTGCCAATGTGGGCTCTTTTTTGGTTCCATATGAACTTTAAAGTAGTTTTTTCCAACTCTGTGAAGACAGTCATTTGAAGCTTGATGGGGATGGCATTGAATCTGTAAAACACCTTGGGCAGTATGGCCATTTTCTTGATATTTACTCTTCCCACCCGTGAGCATGGAATGTTCTTCCATTTGTTTGTATCCTCTTTTATTTCATTGAGCGGTGGTTTGTAGTTCTCCTCGAAGAGGTCCTTCATGTCCCTTGTAAGTTGGATTCCTAGGTATTTTATTCTCTTTGAAGCAATTGTGAATGGGAGTTCACTCATGATTTGTCTCTCTGTGTGTCTGTTTTTGGTGTGTAAGAATGCTTGTGATTTTTTTACATTGAGTTTGTATCTTGAGACTTTGATGAAGTCGCTTATCAGCATAAGGAGATTTTGGGCTGAGACAATGGGGTTTTCTAGATATACAATCATGTCATCTGCAAACAGGGACAATTTGACTTCCTCTTTTCCTAATCGAATACCCTTTATTTCCTTCTCCTGACTAATTGCCCTGGCCAGAACTTCCAACACTATGTTGAGTAGGAGTGGTGAGAGAGGGCATCCCTCTTTACTTCCAACTACGTGGTCAATTTTGGAATAGGTGTGGTGCAGTGCTGAAAATAACTGACTTTGTGTCAGTTTTCAAAGGGAATGCTTCCAGTTTTTGCCCATTCAGTATGATATTGGCTTTGGTTTTGTCATAGATAGTTCTTATTATTTTGAGATACGTCCTATCAATACCAAATTTATTGAGCGTTTTTAAAATGAAGTGTTGTTGAATTTTGTCAAAGGCCTTTTCTGAATCTGTAGAGATCATCATGTGGTTTTTGTCTTTGGTTCTGTTTATATGCTGGATTACATTTACTGACTTGCGTATATTGAACAAGCCTTGCATCCCAGGGATGAAGCCCACTTGATCATGGTGGATAAGCTTTTTGATGTGCTGCTGGATTCCGTTTCCCAGTATTTTATTGAGGATTTTTGCATCAGTGTTCATCAAGGATATTGGTCTAAAATTCTCTTTTTTGTTTGTGTCTCTGCCAGACTTTGGTATCAGGATGATGCTGGCCTCATAAAGTGTGTTAGGGAGAATTCCCTCTTTTCTCTTGATTGGAATAGTTTCAGAAGGAATGGTACCAGTTCCTCATGTACCTGTGGTAGAATTTGGCTATGAATCCATCTGGTCCTGGACTCTTTTTGATTGGGAAACTATTGATAATTGCCACAATTTCAGAGCCTGTTATTGGTGTTTTCAGAGATTCAACTTCTTCCTGTTTTAGTTTTCGGAGGGTGTATGTTTCAAGGAATTTATCTATTTCTTCCAGATTTTCTAGTTTCTTTGCGTAGAGGTGTTTGTAGTATTCTCTGATGGTCATTTGTATTTCTGTGGGATCGGTGGTGATATCCCCTTGATTATTTTTTATTGCGTCTATTTGATTCTTCTCTTTTTTCATCTTTATTAGTCTTGCTAGCGGTCTATCAATTTTGTTGATCCTTTCAAAAAACAAGCTCCTGGATTCATTAGTTTTTTGAAGGATTTTTTGTGTCTCTATTTCCCACAGTTCTGCTCTGATTTTAGTTATTTCTTGCCTTCTGCTAGCTTTTGAATGTGTTTGCTCTTGCTTTTCTAGTTCTTTTAATTGTGATGTTAGGGTGTCAATTTTGGATCTTTCCTGCTTTCTCTTGTGGGCAATTTAGTGCTATAAGTTTCCCTCTGCACACTGCTTTGAATGTGTCCCAGAGATTCTATAATGTTGTGACTTTGTTCTCATCGGTTTCAAAGAACATCTTTATTTTTGCGTTCATTTTGTTATGTACCAAGTAGTCATTCAGGAGCAGGTTGTTTAGTTTTCATGTAGTTGAGTGGTTTTGAGTGAGTTTCTTAATCCTGAGTTCTAGTTTGTTTGCACTGTGGTCTGAGAGACAGTTTGTTATAACTTCTTTTCTTTTACGTTTGCTGAGGAGAGCTTTACTTCCAACTATGTGGTCAATTTTGGAATAGGTGTGGTGCAGTGCTGAAAAAATGTACATTCTGTTGATTTGGTTTGGAGAATTCTGTAGATGTCTATTCGGTCTTCTTGGTGCAGATCTGAGATCAATTCCTGGGTATCATTTTCAACTTTCTGTCTTGTTGATCTGTCTAACATTGACAGCGGTGTGTTAAAGTCTCACATTATTATTGTGTGGGAGTCTAAGTCACTTTGTAGGTCACTCAGGAATTGCCTTATGAAACTGGGTGCTCCTGTATTGGGTGCATATATCTTTATGATAGTTAGCTCTTCTTGTTGAATTGATCCCTTTCCATTATTTAATGGCCTTCTTTGCCTCTTTTGATCTTTGTTGGTTTTATTTCTGTTTTATCAGAGACTAGGATTGCCACCCCTGCCTTTTTTGTTTTCCATTTGCTTGGTCGATCTTCCTCCATCGTTTTATTTTGAGCCTATGCGTTTCCCTGCCTATGAGATGGGTTTCCTGAATACGGCACCCTGATGTGTCTTGATTCTTTATCCAATTTGCCAGTCTGTGTCTTTTACTTAGAGCATTTATTCCATTTACGTTGAAGGTTAATATTGTTATGTGTGAATTTGATCCTGTCATTATGATGTTCCCTGGTTATTTTGCTCATTAGTTGATGCAGTTTCTTCCTAGCCTTGATGGTCTTTACAGTTTGGCATAATTTTGTAGTGGCTGGTACCGGTTGTTCCTTTCCTTGTTCAGTGTTTCCTTCAGGAGCTCTTTTAGGTCAGTCCTGGTGGTGACAAAATCTCTCAGCATTTGCTTCTATGTAAAGCATTTTATTTCTCCTTCACCTATGAAGTTTTAGTTTGGCTGGATATGAAATTCTGGGTTGAAAATTCTTTTGTTTAAGAATGTTGAATGTTGGCCCCCACTCTCTTCTGGCTTGTAGAGTTTCTTCTGACAGATCCACTGTTAGTCTGATGGGCTTCCCCTTGTGGGTAACCCGACCTTTCTCTCTGGCTTCCCTCAAGTTATTAATTGTTAAAAGGTATTATTATAATGTGTAATTGAGAATACCGTATATGAATTTAATCTCCAGGTGTGGTAGAAGAGTAAAAGTTGCTTGTAGTGAAAATAAATTCTAGAAAGACATGGAAATGTACATTTTGCCTAGAAGTAAAGGATTTTCTTTAATTAACGAAAATAAAGCTAACTGTTTACTCAAACTGTGAAAATAGCTTTAAAAAAATTAATCTTGCAAAAGAAAACTGTGTGCACCCAGGCACTAGATTGAAAAGGGTGTTTTTTTTTTTTTTCTGCCATTAAGCATTGAAGTGAAAACACAAGAAAAATTTCTTGAAACATTAATCTTCTCTTTAGCAAATTTGTAGAAGGTTGTTAAAACGTTGTAATAAGTTTGTGAAAATCTCACCTCTTTGTCAATCTTTCTCAGGTTAAATAAAATTTTACATAAGTTTTCATTAAGCTTAGGGTTAATATTGGGAGACAACTACAAGGGGAAAATTTGTCATTCTGAAAGAGATTATTATGTAATATTGAAGGCTGATAAAAATGTTTCTGCCCTTTCAAACATTTCTACCAACTGTATTTTGGCAGAAACAATGATTTATGGAAATCTGGAATTGGATATCATAACATTAAATATCTTAAGCCTCTAAAATATTTGGCAGGCTTCCCAGAATAAAATTTTAATCTCAAGGATGTGTTTTCTGAAACCTGTGTTTTTGAGGCCTCATAGAGCCCCTGGGGCATATAAAATAGTTAAATAATATTATAAAACATACTTAAACACATGTGATTTTGATGGGAATATTTTATTTTTTCAGAATATATTTTAGTGAGTAATACTAACACAAGTCTCAAAACCACATTGGGTTTTTCATGTTCTTAATATCTGAAAATATGCTATCAATTTTAATTAAGGTGATTATGTTAAGCTGTTGTAAACCACAGAAGTAACGAAATGTCTTTGCCTATTCTGTTTCTAACCACACTAGACATTTTGTCATTTACAGACATTTAATCTTCATCAAGAATAATGGCTTAAAATTAGCTGTAGAGCTTTATCGGCTGTTGTCAACTGTAGGTTTTTTTATAACAGGAAAATTTACAAAACTTAGGAATAGCTAAAACGCTTATAAGTATCAAGTAGGACAAAAGTTAAAATAGACTAAACTGAGAGAAGAATGAAGCAATCTCTTTACCTTTATTTTAGAACATTTCTAGTTCTTGTTTTGTTTTTTGAAGTCAAGTGCACTTTCTTTTAAACTAGTTACAGCTTTTAACACTGTCAATTGGTATTCTCCAGTTAAAAAAACATGGAATACACTTTTTTTCTCTATGCCTAGGTCCTCTAAAATTCGGAAAGTGTGTGTGATTTTTCTTAACTTACAACAATATAATTGTTTTAATCAGTGCTACAAAAAATGTATTTTCGTTTGCAACATAACTCAATAGAATAAGCTGGTTGATTTTCAAAGGCTTTGACTGGAAGAGCGTGCCTTCTTTAATGAATTACATCTGACTTTTAGAACCAATAAAAGCCCTCTAAGAAACCCAGCCTTATACTTTGTTTACACAGTCCCAATACAGGTCTTCTAGTCTGTGGTAAGAAAAAAAAAAACCACTTCCTATCAGGTCTAGGAACCACATGCAGTTGGAATCTCAAAAAACAGAGGAGTTCTTCCAAATAATATGTATCTAAGGGTCAAACCTATGGCTGGACTCAGCTTTATAATGTCCTATTTAATATTCCTTGTAGAATAGAGATTCATAAAAGCCCATGAGGAAATCCCATGTAAAGGTATTTCTCACAGCGCTGTACAAAAATTGTCTGGCTAAGTGTAAGACATGTCTGTTTTGCCAATGACTAAAGTTTATCATGATTCATTCTTAACAAAAATTAGGACTAGAAAAAAGATATGTGTCTCAAAGCCTGTCACACCCCATCACCAATTTCTCACTTTATAAGTTGTTTTTAAGATTTTCTTACAATTTTAATTAACCTTTCTTATTTATTTATTTTTTTCTGTCCACCAACTGGTGAGGTCCAGCTACAGTTCTTGGAAAACAGAAAGATATGAGTAATAGAGAAATCTAGAACAATATTCTAATTCTGGGAATGTATTCCACAAATATTTTCAGATAATAGAAGAAAATATGGTTCCTGTAACAGAATTTTTGCTTTGAAGGATCAAATCAAGAAAGCTAAATAAACCCAAGTCTCATGTAACAAAATCTTAACAGGTATAAATATAGCCACAATTATACGGGCATGTTAGCAGCCTTGAAGTATTTCAGCTGTTCTTACTCTCCTTGTCTCGTTGTGATATGTTTTTTCTAATAATCAAACTGGTTTTCTTTTTTTGCCTTAAGTCTATCACACCTTAAAATCTAATGCAAATTAAACCATGAATTAACATATCTTTCTTCTACAAACACTTAAACCAACCCTCAGTAGAATCCTACCTACTGTTTTCTACACAACACTCTTCTCCAGCAGAAAGCATCCGGAAAGACCAATACCAAACTCCTAAGAAAAGTTAGAGTTTTCATTTCTGAGGGAAGATAAAGACAACTTAGCTAGCTTTCCATATGAAAACAGCAAGGCAATGGTTTCTAGAAGACCCCCAATCAACAGCTAAGGGCCTGATTCCAACATAATAATCAGACCAAAAAAGTGTAGGCACCAGTAAGGGATCTAACACAGAAGGTTGTGCCTGATAGTATGGCTGCAGCAACAGAAATAGCAGAACTTTCAGTCCATTCAGATAAAATCTTGTACAAACCTCTCACTCATTCAGATGGGGGAACCAATGCCTGGCATAGGCATGCTGTTTTCTGTATACTCAGAGGGCTTTCCGAAAACCAAGTTGTTTGTTTTTTTTTTTTTTGTGGGCGTAAACCCAGTGAGATCTAGTGGGTAATGGCTGAATATTTCTTTTTGTATTTGACTGGTTGCTCAACCTATATGAATCATCATTTCAGTCCCTGATTATTCCTGAGCCAGCATCCCAGGACAAACTTTTACTTTAGGTCCTGTGCCAAGCTAAGCAGTCTTTGCAAATTACCACTTCAGACTGCTCCCAGGCAAAGTGCCTGGGTTAAGCTGTCTAACAGGTCCTGGGCCTGTGCAAAGCTAAGTCACACATTCTCCAAGACAGCTTGCAAACTAAGTATATATCTTTATTTTTTAGGCCATAAAAACCTTAAATTCCAGTGGACAACTTATTCAAGCTTCTATCTCTGCTGGCAGAGAGCTTCTTTTGCCACTTATTTGAACTTTTGCTTCAAACAGTTTCCTTTGTCTACAATCCTTAATTTTCTTAAATGTAAAAGAAAAGACTCTTAGTGTTATCTGAAATGAAAGAAAGGCTGTTACATCCTGGTGCATTGTTAAAAGAACAATATTATCTGAACCTATGACATATTTTTGCAGCTTTCTTTTGATGTCAGGGTCTGTTTGAGTAATAAACTTTTCTCTTAAGATTAACTTTATCTTAACTCAATAGGGAGGTAGGAACATGTGTTTCACTAAAGCCTCTCTCAGGATTTTTAAAAAGCCTCTATAATTTTTATGTGTTTTAACCTATTATGAATAGTTTAGAATAATTATGAAGTTTTGTACTGTTCACTAATAAGCCTTCCAGTAGACTCACTAATTTTTTTTCAGTCTGCTATAGGATCAATAAGATTCCAATCGAGTTATCAGCAGTCCATCCTTTCCTATTATGAATAAGAATTCTGTTATCAGTTCAACTTTTTTTTCCTTTCCACCCTCCCTTTTTCAATATTTTGTAAAAGACATGTGGTTGATCCATGGATAACTCTGCTCTCTGTAAAGCTGCATGCTTTATGGCAACAGTTAGGGTTTGGTTTAGGAGTAATGTGTCATCTATTCAGGTACGATTAAGCACTTGAGTTAGATTTTGAAATATCTCTGTATGTCCACTGGGGTCCTCAGGGGCATTTGCTTATGTTTTTCATTTTTTTTAATCTAAGTCCCTACAATGAGAAGAAAATTTCTACTATACTAGTATCACATCTATGGAGTATTTTCTGCAGGGGCAACAGTGAGGTTCGGTTTTCTTTAGTGGCACCAGAAGACAAGCTGATGAAAAGGCTCTTGGAGGTTCTAAATGAGGGTGGCATGTATGGCATTTAGAAGATATATTTGAGTGTTCCTCAGGGGCTTGTCTCTGACTTAATGAATTATCTCTCTGAAATTTGCCTGTTATGACTGCCAAGAGGGCAGAATCAATTTTACCATGCTTAGAAAGATCTGGGTTTTGTCCCAAGTCAAAGCAAGGTTGAATAAAAAAAGAAACAATCAAACTCTTTTCTTTGCCATCTGAAGAAAAGATGTATCTGTTGAATAGTACTAAAACGAACACTTCCCTCAGAAAGCTAGGCATGTCTGTCCTGGAGTTCTTAGGGCTGTCATGCCCTTGAGCAACAAATACATAAATAAGCCACTTTCTTTTTTCAGAGTCTCACAGTCAATGAAATTTCTGTGTTTCAGACAGTAATCTAGAGAAGTGCACACTGCAGATAGTTTGTGAACTTTCTAAAGAAATATAGAAAAAATCTTCCTATTATCTTTTTCCCCCTTTTGAAATAGCCCTGACTGAATAGAAAGATAGGATATTCCTTGTTTTTGCATTCCCCTTGTCTTTTCTGAGTCTGGTGATGGACATAGTTGTCCCCCATGGATGCAAGCTAAACCTTCACCCACAGTTCCAGAGGAACTAGAGACCAGGACAAGTAACGTTTACCTGCACAGGCTTTAGCTCTCCACTGGTGACTCCTGGTTGATTTCTTAAGTCTGCTCAACCCAGAAGATAACCAAAGTAACTTGGGAACCTAAAAAAAAGATGGTATAGTCATTGGATTCTAGCAAGACAGTTGTATAGAGTAAGAATTTTAATGCTATTTGTGGCTTGCCTTGCTATGGCTTAGAAAAAAATATTGAAATTGCAGGAAATAAGATCAATTGACTTTGAAACATAAAATTATCTGTTAGTTTAAATGTCAGTGCTGCTGGAGGAAGAAGGTGTGCCTCAAAACAAGTAAAGCTTGTATGGCTGGCTTTCATAAGACAGTACTTAGCTAAAATGTGTCTCTCAAAGGCACCTTCTTTCTGATTATTGAAAGTGGAAATTTTCTGTTTTCTGATAGGGCACAGAGTCTTATTACTATTAGAGAGATATAGGAGAGAGAGGAGTTAAAAAACCAAGGGTTTTGTGCAAAGTACTGGCAAGGCTTCCCCACAGAGAAAAAGCTCATTTCACTAGGTTGCATTTTAAGATCTAAAATGTTCCATGAAAATGCTGAATCCCGGGTTTATATACTCAAAAGTGAGGAAAAGAAGGTTAACGATCATCACCTGTCCCCACAGTATGTTTCTCTTCAGAAAAAAGGTGTGTCTCACAAAGAATCTCTTTAGATATATATGGTTGTGTGCATCTTTTTAAAGAGAAATAACCAGCCAAAAAAAAAGAAATTTTATTTGAATGTATGCCATTCCCTACAGTGACGTGAATATCTATCATTGGCGGACAAAAAGATCCTTATCAAATAAAAATGTTTAGATCACAATTTTGAATTCTTCCTATTTGAAAGAAAAAAATCACAAAATAGCAACTCTTTGAATTATATTTCTAATGACTGACTTTTACCAGTGAGCTTACATCTCCAAATCGCAACATTGCATACAAAGGTGAAACAGGAGGGATATTAGCAACACAATGCAAAATATAAATAAATAAAATGCCACAGAAGAGCCTGAAATTTTTGGTGGCAATACTCTGACAGGCTGTCAGAAATGAGTTAGTTTTGAGGTCTTCACATAACACCGTGATATAGTCTTATCCAGAAATCCTCAATTAACTTAGATATCCTTTCAGTCCTATGTGACAGCTGGATCCTCTGTGAAAGAAAATAGTTGGAACAGAGGAAATATTTTCAACAGTGGAGGGTGAAAGGAGACTGCCAATGTGTCTCCCAACATCCCTTTCTCCTAAGCTTTGTAAGAATGGCAGGCAATCTATCGGATTTTACCTGGCACTTGCCCAGAGCTTTCTTTGCTCTTCAGAAATTAAAAAAAGAAAAAATAAAGAAACAAACACAGAGAACAAGGGGCAGATGTGAATGCAAATAGAAGACAAGCTGCAGATATGAATGTAAGTAGTTTGGAATTGCACTCCTACTCACCTTTTTTATTTAATGGATTCTCACTCTGTCACTTAAGCTGGAGTCCAGTTGCAAGATCTTGGGTAACTGCAAGCTCCATCTCTGGGATTTATGCCATTCTCTTGCCTTAGCCTACCAAGTAGCTGTCACTACAGGTGCCCACCACCACATGCAGCTAATTTTTTGTATTTTTAATAGACTTCATGGGAGCTTCACCATGTTAGCCAGGATCGTCTCGATCTCGATCTCCTTGTGATCTGCCTGCATTGGCCACCCACAGTGCTGTGATAACACTCACGAGCCACCACGCCCAGCTACTAGTGACCTTTTTAATTAAAGCCTTTCCCAGTCCATGAACCAAAAACAAACTTTGCTTTACCCTGTGAACCAAAATCTATCAGGTGACACACAGATTTTTTTAATCTCAAGAAAATTAAAAATTATGAATGCAAAAGGGGAGATGATAGCAAATGTGTAATATGTTAACTTCTGGTGGAGTAGAGTCAGTCGCCCACTCTGAGAAAGAGTCTGATATTTTTATGGACTCAGAAGAAAGAAAATGTACTAACTAGTTTTGAAGAAAGTACTACTTATCTTTCCTGGGTCCTTGTGCCTGGAACTATTAATAGCTGATGCAATGACTCAGCTTGGCTCAGGGACTTGGCCCTGAGCCACACAAGAGCTAAAGTGAAAGCATGGCCCAGGACCTTGGCATGAGACCAGAGGCTAAAATGATAATTTACAGAAATTTGGCTCAGAGCCCAAAGCATATTTAGTAATATAAGGTGCCCTTTGTAACACACTGGAGTCCAATATGTACATGTTCTGAAAAAGAGACTATTTCCTGGAAGCAATCTGGTTACACAAAAGACACAACATTTTAATGCGTGGTCTTGTTTTTTTATCTGAGTAGCTGTGGGCATGTCTTAAGCACACACACACAAAAAGTTGGGCTTTAAAAAAAAAATTATTTGGTTGGGCCATGGGATTGTACAGGATTCTTAAAATTCTCTCTGCAGCCTGATAGTCCAGGCTGTTTCTCAGCCTGTAGAAATTTTCCCAATAATCCACCACAACTATATTGCTTTTCTTTGTCAATATTATTGAAGACCTAGAAAGTTTCTGAGGGTTGAAGGCACATTGTTTGAAGTTTCCTATGTGCAAGGCTTTTCGCCCCGTGAAACAACCAACATCTTTGTAAATATTGTAAAATTGTTCATGCCTTCTTAGCAGTCATATCAGAAAAGCCCACAAGAAACAATTCACAAACATCAGAGAAACATTCTCCCTGGAAACAATCAAAACAAAATTTTCTTACTCCAGGTTTTCTCATCTTCTTGATGTAGAGAATCTTTTAGTCACATCATCATCAGCTTTTCCAGTTTTTACATCCAACCCTCCATGTTCCTTACTACCCCTATAGGAAATGCCCAATGAATGAGGTGCCAGTAAAGTGCAAGTTTCTTTTTCATTACAGTGCCTTAAATAAATAAAGTAAGACCTGGGGAAGTTTTATGATACATCAATACATATATAGAGACTCCCTAATATCTAGCCCTTTTTTGGGGGGTCTTAAATAGGAAGACGTTTTGTTATTGCTAAGCCAAAATCTTACTGTTTCTGACAAATAGCCCTACAGTCAACAGAAAGATGCTGGGCCAAAACACATTTCTTCTATAGCATGTCAAAGAGAGAAAAGCAGTCAAAGACAGAAAGAGTGAAGAAAAGACAAGATCCTAATCTCCAGTAGAAAGAGAGACACAGCCCTTTGAAAAACCTAATTTAAGCCATAGTGATTCCATAGATAAGAAAAAGAAAAAAAGAAAAGTAGAAGAAAAAAGAAAGCAGGACATTTGCCCTTTAGATATCCTAGATCTAAACCTTTCCCAAGCCAGGGCTGAGATGACGTCTTTGGGTCTTTGCATTTTCTGGCATTTATTCTTTTTTGGATGACACTGCATTCTTCAGTGCCTGCAGAAGAGAAAGCTTGTGGTATGCCTGATTCACCTAAAGATCTGCAGGGAATTGTCACCTGTACGAGCACCTGACCTGCTTACCTCATCACAGATAACATGCAAAGCTGTGTGCAGTGGCTGGACTCAACCAACACTCACTCATGCATCTGCCTCCATTCTGTGCCTGGCACATCCATAGCAAACTGAAACCTAAGCCCATAGTTTGAGCTGAGTGCAGGCTGTAAGATGGGTGTGCAAAATTAGACAAGCAGGCTCAAGGGAAACTTGCACAAAGGTGACATCATCCACAGAGACTGTTGGCTGGTGAAGCGACACCCTAGAGATCTTGTGACAAAGATGACATTCATCACCAGTGGCCAGTGGATTATTCAATTATGCCTATGTAATGGAGCCTCGATAAAAATCAGCAAGACAGTATTCATAGAGCTTTTGGGTAACTGAACACATACAGTGTTCTAGAAATTTGTGTGCTCATAAAAAGAGACACTGATACTTTTAAAGGCCATACAGAGTGTAGGTGTCTTTGTTTTGAAAGAAGTTTCTGCCTTTAATAATGTGTCCAGAATTTTAACTTATTAACAAGAGCACACTCTAAGGTAACCTAAATCTTCACATTACAAACATTAGAACCTGGATATTTCCACAAAAATGATTCCATAATTCACTAATAAGGTGCAACAAGTTTTACTTTAGAGAGATAAAGTTTTCTTTTGTTAACTGGGTAAGAACTAGACATTTATAAAGGAAAATGAAATCAAGTGATATCTCACCACAAATTCTAGTCATATGTTCAGTTTAGGAGAATGATCATCAGTGAATTTTGTGCCAGAAATATTTATTCTAAAAGAAAAGTCTTTTAATTTATAATTGTGTGTCTCTGAAGTGCTTGTGCCACTGTAAAGTCAAGGGCACCATCTCATACAGTTCTGTGTCCTTCTGGGAGGGAAGCTAAGGCTGCCTTATAACCCAGTAGAGGTATTGTAGCATACAAAAATAAGAAAAATCAACATTATTACAGGATTCTCTGTCATAAACATCCAATAAAACACAACTCTGGTCTTATATATAGTAGTAGCCATAGATACATATTAGGGCTTCCAAGAAGAATCTAGTACCCAACAGTCTGCTTTTATATTTGGGCTTATGTGAGCATAAAATAACCACATTTGGGCAAACAAGCTGTTTTATTATTTCTTTTAAAACTACAGTGCTTAAAAATGATGTAATAATTTCAATACCTGGCTTGGACATTTCCGGTTTTGTTTCCAAGCCTTAGCTATGGGTGAAACTGTTTTGGGCTATGAAGATGGATTAGGGCATCTTGCAACTCATGATGCATTTGGTTCAGCTTAGTTCTCGCGTCCTAAGCAGACAGCCTGACAATTAAAACTCATCAGTCTTATTTTCAACATACTTTAACATGGATTCTATCCCTTGGGCTGAGCTCCAGATCTTCCTCAGTACCTCACACTCTCTCTCATTGGCCTGTTCCAACTCCAACTTAATATTACAGCGAACAAGGACCTTAGATTCTTCCAGTACAATTTGATTATATGAGGCAAGCTCCTTAATTTGAATCATAACCTCTTGGGTGAAAGTTCCACTCAAAAATACCTGAGAGACCAGGCCTTTGGCACATGACTCCCGTGCTGTCAGCTTTCGCCCAGCAAATAACATTTCATTGGCAGATGCTTTACCCATCATTTTTTGAAATGCAATAGTTGAACAGCCATCTGGACTCTGTCCAAAGTTCATATAAGGGGTTTGGAACCAAGCCTTTTCATTAGCCCACACGAGATCACAAAGAGGCAGGATGGATGCACCTAGTCCAATGGCAGGGCCATTGACTGATACAACAATAGGCTTTTTAAATTGAATAAAAGTATTCACAAATTACTTGATGGTATCCACCATTTCAAGGCTTGCTCTGTTTCTGTCATTCCTTAAGTGTGTCACAAAGTACCCAAAATCAAGACTGCAACAAAAGACACTTCCAGCTGCACTGAACAGCACGAGCTTGCTGTCATCCACAGCAGCACTATTCAGAGCTTTAACCATTTCTTTAATTGCTTCTGTATTCAGTGCATTTTTTTCTGTCGATCTAGTTGATAGCACTATCTGGGTGAATCCATCCTCTTTCTTCACTACAATGTCTCTGTATGTGCTGGCACTTTCTGTTAACCTTACGGTAAAGTACGTCTTCTTGATAAAAGGCTGGTCTCTGCTGTCATCAGTAATATTTCTTTGCCCACCTTTCACCTTTGAAACTGAGGTATGCACCTCTGTTGTTCCATTGGCTGCTAATGAGTCTATTAATACCACTATACCTTTTTGGGTAACTGAACCTGTGGCCATGGAAGCAGTAACTGAGCCAGACATCTGTGACATTGGTGGGTGTATCTGAGTCTTGTTCTCTATTCCAGTTTGTTCTGCACCAGGACGTGACAAATTGTCCTGGAGGAATTTACCTTCTGTCACCTTGAAGACCACCGTGTCCTACTGATCTGCTGCAACAGGGTCCAGTTTCCCATGTTTCTGAAAGCCACTCAGAGTTTTCTTGTCGTTAAAGGGGCTGTCAGGTGCAAGGATCTTGATAGTTGAATTTATTATCTCCATATTCTGTGTGTTGGAGAGAATTGAAGCTGCCTTCTTCCTAACGATCTTGCTGGCAGCAAATAACTTGCTATTTTTGGATCTGTGGTGTCTATCAGTCACTAGCGTTTTAGGAGAGTTCTTAGAATAGCTCGCTTTTGTAGATCTGGAAGTTCTTCTTCTGGCATTGATTGAAAAAATTCTACTGGTTCTAGTTCATGTCAGTTTCTTCCATTTTTCAGTCTGTCGTCTATTAAAATCATGTATACATTTTTCACAGTCCGTGAGGTGCTGCTCTGGTTCCCAAGTGTCATCCTGTTTGTCCTAACCTTTCCACCAAATCAAACACTCTGTATTCCCATTTCTATCTTGTCTTTTGTCAACAATACTTTCAACCTCAAACTCCTGGGAAGCCATGAGGAAAGACACAGGATTGGAGCAGTTGCTGTGCCAACATTGTTTCAGTTGTGTCTCTACATAGCCACTCCTTTCTGCCTCCAGTTCTTCACCAGCTTCTGCGTATGGATGAACCTCTTCTATTTCGTCACCACTGGTGTAGTGAAAATTGTGTGAAATAGCAGCTATGCTATGGTGCATGAGAGCTTGCTCAGTAGCCTCAGGTGAGAGTAGCTAAATCCACAGCCACAACCTTCTGGTGTAGAACAGAAAGCTTTCTTCCTGCCTGTTACTCCTTTGTGTTTGTTTGTTTAATTGTGGTTGCTATGACGATTGTATGGAACATTCTAATGTTCTAACATTTTTAAAGTTACACTAGCTTACCTTCAGTAACATACAAAACCTTTACTCCTGTATAATTTACCTCCACTATTTCACTTACTGAGTCCTCAAAATTATACCTTTATTCATTTTGTGTCAAAAACACAAATTAGAAGTGCTTTTTTAAATTAAATATATTTGTGTTTTTTTTCTTTTATTGTAATTATTATTATTATTATTATTATACTTTAGGTTTTATGGTACATGTGCCCAATGTGCAGTAAGTTACATATGTATACATGTGCCATGCTGGTGCACTGCACCCACCAACTCATCATCTAGCATTAGGTATATCTCCCAATGTTATCCCTCCACCCTCCCCCCAACCCACAACAGTCCCCAGAGTGTGATGTTCCCCTTCCTGTGTCCATGTGTTCTCATTGTTCAATTCCCACCTATGAGTGAGAATATGCGGTGTTTGGCTTTTTGTTCTTGCGATAGTTTACTGAGAATGATGATTTCCAATTTCATCCATGTCCCTACAAAGGACATGAACTCATCATTTCTTATGGCTGCATAGTATTCCATGGTGTAGATGTGCCACATTTTCTTAATCCAGTCTATCATTGTTGGACATTTGGGTTGGTTCCAAGTCTTTGCTATTGTGAATAATGCGGCAATAAACATACGTATTTGTGTTTTAAGGTACATGGAGAACAAATTGTGCAGGTGCATATTGTTAATTTTTTTTTTTTCTTTTTGATATGGAGTCTCACCCTGTCACCCAGGTTGGAGTGCAGTGGTGCGATGTAGGCTCATTCAAAGCTCCGACTCCTGGATTCACGCCATTCTCCTATGTCGGCGTCTCGAGTAGCTGAGACTACAGGCGCCTGCCACGGTTGTCTGTAAATTTTTTTGTATTTTTAGTAGAGAAGGGTTTTCACCGTGTTAGCCAGGGTTGTCTTGATCTCCTGACCTTGTGATCCATGCAACTCGGCCTCCCAAAGTGCTGGGATTACAGGCGTGAGCCACCGTGCCCGGCCAAATGTTGCATCTTATATATTTGTACATATATTTATCTTTACCTTAACCTTTGCTTGTTCATACTGCTTTTGAGTGTCTGTCCATTCTACCCTGAAGTACTCCATAAGACATTTCTTAAAGGGTAGTCTACTTGAAAAGGGTGCCAGCTTTTATGTGGGAATGTCATAATGTGTCCGTCACCTTTGATGGACAATTTGGTGGATCATAAGGTTTAGGTTTGACAGTTTTTTCTGACATCACTTGGAACATATTAGTCTACTGATTTCTATCATCTTAGTTTTCAGATAAGTAATCTACTGCTTTTCAGTGGTTGTTAAGATAAGCAATCCACTGGCTATTTTTAGGGTCCCTTTTACATGACTAGCTACTTCCCCTACTTCCTTTGAAAATCCTCAAGATTCTCTTTGTGTTTGTTTTAGACAGTTTAATTATCAGCTAACTTTGAGTTTGTTTCTTTGAGTTTTTGTTACTTGGAGTCTGTTGAGCTTCTTGGATGCTTACTTATTGTCTTAAATTGTTGCATTCTTTATGACTATTTTGTTAAATAGTCTCCATGATCTTTTGTCTCTTCCTTCAATCTTTCAAAATGCTTATGTATGGCTGCTTGATGGTGTCCCTCAGGTTTCTAGGCTGTATCAATTTACCTTGCCCCTTTTCGACTCTGTTCATGACCACTATATGGGTGAATGCCCCCAAGGGTATGTATCACAGTGTGGGGACAGTTTGTCAGTTGGTCTCGCCAGGCTGATGCATCCCATAGCTCAATTCCCAGACTTCAACCATTGTGGTCTCATTAGTGCACTACAATCTAGAAATCTCTAAATGTGAGGTATCACACAGAGTTCTTTCTCTCATGGCCAAGAAAATTAAGGAGGGTGGATGCAAAAAGGTTGAATCAAAACTTTTATAAGTGAAAGTAAAAAACTCTTCACAGTGAGGGTGGAATGTGAGTGGTTTACCTATTATGAGACTGTGCTTTACAGTTTCTAAAGGCAGAGAAGTAAAGGAATGTGCTTAGTGTTTTTGGAGTAAGCGTTATTCGGCTTGGCCCTGAAACTTGGTCTTGGATTCACCTGGAGCTGAAGTGATGATTTGTAGAAGCTACAAGTCTCAGCCTTGGAACTTTGCCCTGGACCAAGAAAGGAGCTGAAGTGACAGCTTGGCCTGAGACCTTGGGCTGGGACCAATCAAAGGATGAAGCAATGTCTCATGGTCACAATAATTAAGGAGGCTGGACGATGCAAAGTTCAAGTAGGAGCTAAAGTAACACAACAGCCATCTGGACTCTGTCCAGATGTCATATAAGGGATTTGAAACCAAGCCTTTTCATTAGCTCAGAAGAAATCACAAAGAGGCAGTGTGGATGCACCTATTCCAAAGGATGGGCTGCTGACTGATATAAAAATAGGCTTTTAAAATTGATTGAAATTATTCACAGTGTTCTTGATGGTGTTCACCACTTCAAGGCTTGTTCTGTTTCTGTCCTTCCTTAAATACTTCAGAAAGTACCCAAAATCGAGACCACAGCAAAGGACACTTCCACCTACACTGAACAGCACAAACTTGCTCCCACCCACAGCAGCCCTATTCAGAGCATTAACCATTTCTTTAATTACTTCTATATTCAGTGCATTTTTTTATGTTGATCTAGTTTATAGCAACATCTGGGTGAATCCATCCTCTTACTTCACTACAATATATCTGTATGTGCTGGCATTTTCTGTTAGCCCTCTGGTGAAGTACATCTGCTTGATAAAAGGCTGGTCTCTGCCATTGTCGGTAACATTTCTTTGTCCACCTTTCACTCTTGCAACTAATATAAGCATGTCTGTTTCTCCATTGGCTGCTAATAGCCCCATTAATAACACTGTAGCTTTTTTGGTAGCTGAGTCTGCAGCCATGGAAGCAGTAACTGAGCCAGACTTCTGAGAAAATAGTGGGTGAATCTGGGTCTTGTTCTCTATTCCACACTGTCCTGCCCTGGGAGCTGATAAAGCCCTGATGAGATTCCCTTCCTCCTCCTTGAAGACCACTGTATCCTGCTGATCTGCTGCAATAGGGTCCAGATTCTTGAGTTCCTGAATGCCACTCACTGTGTTCTTTTGTGACTAGGGCTGTAAGGGACAAGTGTCCTTCTTGATAGTTGAATATAGTAGCTCCATATTCTTTGCGTCAGACAGATGTGACCCTGGATTACTGCTAACATTCTGGCTGGCAGCACGTAACTGGCTGCTTTTGAATTTGTGGTGTTGGCCAGACGCTAGAGTTTTAGGAGCATTCTTAGAAAAGTTGGGCTTGGTAGATATAGAAGTTCATCTTCTGGTATTGTTTGAAAAAGTTCTAGTTGTTCTGGTCCATGCCAATTTTTTATTTTTTCTGTTTTTTAGTCTGTCATCTGTTAAAGTCATATATACATTTTTCCCCAGTGCTGCTCTGGTTCCCAAGTGTCATACTGTTTCTTCCTAACCTTTCCAACACCAAATTTTATTTATTTTTCTTTTTTTTAGACAAAGTCTTGAGCTATCACTCAGGCAGGGGTACAGTGGCACAGTTGCACAATCTCGGCTCACTGCAACCTCCGCGTCCTGGGTTCATGTGATTCTCCCGCCTCAGCCTCTGGAGTAGATGAGATTACAGGGGCCTGCCACCACACCTGGCTAACTTTATGATTTTTAGTAGGAACAGGTTTTCATTGTATTAGCCAGGATGGTCTCAATCTCCTGAACTCGTGATCTGCCCGCCCCAGCCTTGCAAAGTGCTGGGATTACAGGGTCACACCTGTAATCCACTTCTTTCTGCCTCCAGTTCTTCACCAGGTTCTGCATATGGATGAGCCTATTCTATTTCATCGCCACTGGTGTAGTGAAAATTGTTTGAAATAGCAGCTATACCATGTGCTTTAGGCTCTCCACACTTACACCCTGGTGGGACAGCTTGGGCTTTGTCTCATGGTACATGATAGCTGGCTTGGTAGCCTCAAGTGAGAGTAACTAAATCCACATCTCCTACTTTCTGGTGTGGTACAGAAAGCTTTACACCTGCCTGTTATTCTTTTTCTTTTTTAATTGTCATTGATACTGTGATTACACTGAATATTCTAAATTTATTCCACTTTTAAGATTATACTAGCTTACTTTCAATAACACACAAATCCCTTAACGCTGTATAGCTTCACCCCCATGATTTCCTTATTGAGTTCTCAAAATCATACCTTTATGCATTGTATGTCAAAAACACAAGTTAGTTATAGTATTTTTATTAAGTATATTTTTGTTTTAAATTACATGGGAAACAAATTGTGGAGGTGTGCGCTCTTATTTTTTATGTTTTATCATATCTTATACGTTTATCTTTACCGTAATATATATTCATTCATACCGCTCTTTATTGTCTGTTCATTTTACTCTGAAGTATCCTATAAGGCATTTTTTAAAAAGATAGTCTACTGGTGAAATGTCCCAGCTTTTATCGGGAAATGTCATGATTTCTCCCTCACTTATAAGGGACAATGTTTTGAACATCAGATTTCTGTTCAAAAGTTTCTTCTTACACCATTTGGAATATGTTAATCTATTGCTTTCTGTCCGCTGAGTTTTCAGGTAAGATTGCTGATTAATTTTGAGGGTTCTTGGAACATTACTAGCCACTTCTTTTGTTGCTTCCAAGAGTTTCTCTATCTTTCTTTCAAAGGGTTTAATTATCATATAATTTGAGTTTGTTTCTTGGAGTTTCTCTTACTTGGAGTTTGTTGCGTTTGACATTCTTTACCATTATTGTTTCTAAATAGTCTTCCTGATTCTTTTTGTCACCCTTTGAAATTCCAGTATGCATAATATGGCTGCTTGATAGTGTTCCACAGCATTTTAGGATTTGTTCTCATTACTTTACTTTTTTTTCTATCATTTCCTAACTTAATAATATTAACACTCTTTCTTTGGTTTGCTGATAGTGTGTTCTTCCCCCAGCTCAAGTCTGCTTTTAAATATCTGTAGTGAATTTTTTTTTTACTCTTATCTCTAGACTCTTTTAGGTTTTAAAATAATTTTACTTTTTTATTAAATTTGTTCACAACTTTTTGTGCTTCTTTTGTTTCTTCTATTAGCTGACTCTGAAACTTAATTCTGAATATTATGTTTTAGTAAGACCACCATTTGGGCTGTCTAAAAAAACTTTCAGATCATAATTTCTTTTTAATTGTTAAAATGAGCCATATTTCTCGATTTCACTGTACAGTTTATCTCTAGACTTCTTTAGGTTTTAAAATAATTTTACTCTTTAGATTAATAATTTTTGTTCATAATTGTTTGTGCTTCTTTGTTTATTCTATTAGCTTATTAAGTATCTAAATTTTAAATATTACATTTTGGTAAGGCTGCCATTTGGGCTGTCAAAAAACTTATTTTTTCGTAGTTTTTTTTGTAGTTGTTCTTAAAATGAGACATACTTCCCTATTTCACTCAGTAGTTTGTGATTTTGCCGGGGGTGGAAAAGAGCATTGAAATTTTAAAGTGCTGTAACTTTGAAAATAAGATTTTCTACTTCTATGGTTTGGTAGCATTTTGTTTATTCATTACATAGGCTCTTTCCCTCCTGTAAATCAGCTGTAGTGAGCTTATTCTGGGGTCTTTTTTGAGGCACATTGTTTTGGGGCACGTATCGTTAAAACCACATTTCATTTTATATATATATATATACATTTGTGTGTGTATATATAATTAATATATATGATTTATATATACTATATCAGATATATTATATATAATATATATCAGATATAGTATATATAATATATTATATATTACATATGATATGTATATATGATATAAAATATATAATATATGATATATATCATATATACTATACATAATACATGTATTATATATCGTATATATAATACATGTATTATATATCATATGACATATATGATATATAATATATATTAATTATATTATATAATATAATTATATATGATATTATATATAATATTATGTTACATAATATATAATACTATATATAAGTCTATATTATATATAATGTATAATTTAATGACATGTTATATATTATATATAATATGTAATATATTATATTATATAATATATATTATTTTATATATGATTAATTATATATGATTAATTTTGAAAGTTTTAGTCTACAAATGCCTTCAGAGAAAAAGAAGAACAACCAGGAAAAAAATATTTTTGCCTTTTAAATCTACTGAAAGTTGGTTGCACAGAGGGACAAAGAGCCTGCATAATGTTCAGGGAATAAAACAATGACTATTCACCTCTGTCGGGACCTCCATAAGCAGAAGCAGCAATCGGCAAGTGAGTTCCTCCTGAGATTTGGAGGACAGAGTCCCTTCTGTTTACCATGGCTCTTGTAAGCTGCTCCAGAAATATTTGGAAGGCAGCATCCCACAGAGGTGGTTAATAAATAATAAGTAGCTGCTGCTGATCTGGGTTAGAAAATTGATGAAATTTAATTTTTATTTACTTTGCAAATCTTTTTTTGGAAGCTGGAAAACTTCATGTAGACTCGGAATTCTATAGTAATTGCATCATGCTAATCCTTCCACTGCACCTATTGTATACTTGAACAGACAGATATACGGTGATCCGTTGTACATTGCATAACTTTCCCAGAATCTACTATCATTTTACTTTGGCCTATTTGCCTTTACACCTAACGCACGCCTCCCATAGACGTCACAAATGTGACTCCTTCGTTTAAGGGTACACTTGCAACAATGTGTGACTTTTTAAGCAAGAGCTCACATTTACAGTTCTTACAAGTAAAATGTTACATACTCTGACGTTGACTTACATGTTTTCCATACACTCTTTCTTCTGCTTGATCCTGAATTTATTTTTTGCTCGTTTAAAAAATTTGGCTAATATTTTAAAACCTTCTGTTGTATTTTTTATATTACAATTAGGTGTATTTGGGATTTCAATTATTATTGAAATTTTAAAATAGCCTATTATGAACAATACTAACTTGTGTGAATAATTTAGTGTTTAATGTCGACAATATAAAAATATGCTGCTCTTGTAGTTGTCCATCCTTCTCAATTTATATTATTGTCTGTGATTATATCTGTCCACACAGACTGTTCATTAACAGTTAAGTTTGCCAGGGTTGAAATAGTAATAGCATTTTTCTTATAGAGAAGCTTTAGTCACAATTTCCTTTAGCTCTTCTTTACCCAGACATGTTTGCTTGAATTTCATTTTACCAGTTATATATATCAGGTTTGATAGCATTTTTCTGTTAAACTTCGATATCCCACCACCTTCTGACTTCATGGTTTCAGCTGAACAATCATTTGTTACTTTAATCAAGACCTTCTTGTGCTTAGCAAATTGCTATTCCTTATCTGCTTTTACAATTTTCTTTGTATTGGCTCTTGATTGCCCATAATGTTTTCTGATGTGGCTATCATTGACTATATTGTGGTTAAAGATTTTTGTCCTCTTTCATCTTTAGATTGAGATTTTTAAGTTCAGGAAATGTTCAGCCATTTTTGCCTTACATATTTTTGGCTTCTGTTATTCTTCATTTATAAGATGTCCATATTGCATGTACCAGTACACCTCATGGTGTTCTATTTACTGTTGATTTTTTTTTTTTTTTACTTTCTTTTTAAATTTTAATCCTCAGACTGTGTTTTCAGTTTTTATTCCTTCAGATTGAACGAATATTTACCTGCTCAAATGTGCTGTTAAACCCCTTTATTATAGACTTTATTTCGGTAGTTATCCCATTTTTTAAGGGTTCTTTTGTAATTTGTCTCACTGACGCTCTCATGTGATTCTTTGATCATTTGTCTATCATTTCTCTTTAGCCCTACTTAAGACTGCTGTTTTTAGTTCTTTGTCTATAAAATTTGGGACACACTTAATTCCTGCATTTAGTTTACATTGTTCATAACTTTCTGTTTGTTTTTGTGTTTCTGCTTTTCAGAAAACTATATTTGAAATGTCATAATGTGCTAACACTGAAAGTTACCTCTGCATTTGAAATGTCATAATGTGCTAACTCTGAATGCTTTTTGTTATTTCTGAAATGCAATGTGTTAGTTATTAAAAGCTTAGCTTGCATTCCATTGGCACTTTGAATAAGAGCAATATGAAAACTATCACTTTTAAATACAGGGTATGTATTAACATTCTACTTTAACTCTCAGGGGGATTGTTTATCTCTCTCTCCTAACATTCACTTTCTTCTCACTCTGAAGCTACAGATAAACTTGAGGGTTAAAGTATATTGTTTTACATTTCTTTTAGAATGTTACTGTTGTAAAAATATGCATGATTTTTCTAAGTGCTTCAGTATGTTAAACTGCTTTTGAATATTCAGATTTTTACAAATACTAGTCTCTCTAACTTTTGTTCCTGTTTATCCTTAACCTAGTGTAAAAAAACCATATTTTTGTACACAGCAACTTAAATATTTGTGACAAATTCCTGGAATTTCCAATCAGTAGTGACTTCTGAGTTAGGCAAAGGAGAAATAAATGTTTATTTTATCAAATTTTCATATGTCCTCTAGAAAGACTGGGGAAAAAAAATACAATTTAGCACATAAGGGCTTCTTTGCTTTTTCCAGGAGCAGGAATCAAGTCCTCATTTTGACCGTGTGGATTTCAATTCTGAAGGTTTCATTTGTGCCTAGGAGGTGATATAACAATCCTTAAAGAAAAAAAAATTTACGATTTTATAATTGTCTTTCTGGATTAAATGTTTACTTGGTTGATATAAACTATTGATTTTCAGGGTCCAGACTGTCTTTGATGGTTTGAAACTTTTTTTTTCTTGGAATGTTTTGAAACTACCATCCCTGCAGTTTTGCTTTTATTTTTGTCTATGAATCACTGAGTGTTTTCTAATTTCAGAGTTTATGGTTATTTATGAGGTTTATGTTTTGTCTCTTGTTTAAAATACTTAAAGTGAATGTTACACTTCTAATTTTGAATCCCAGGGGTTAGGTTTTTGTTTTAGTGGTTATGTTAGAAAGTTTTTTTTTTTTTAAGTCAAATTATCAATTTTGTAGAAAATGTATGAATTAAGATTCTCTGTTATAAAGCACACTTTGATTTTTGTAAAACAAATATACAGTAAGTGGCTTACAAAGTGACTTTCAAATAAATATCTAAAGACAATAATAAGAAAATAATGTAAGCATACAGCAAGATCAATAAGTACAATGATTCCTGGTGGAAGCTGGTATGAATTGTTTTTAAAAATCCAGCTACCTGTGGCTGCAGCAGACTGTAGAAGGGGAAAAATTATAGAGGATAAGCTCATAGACATAACAGACAGTCCACGTGATTGTCTGGGGTTTTTATAGGTCTGCAGATTTTACTTTAGATTTCACTCTAACCCTGGTTCATGACTGAAAGTGGTATTGGTAAGGTTCTTACTAGCATCTATTGCTGAGAGGTTAGAAATGCTGCTAAATATACTAAAATCTTGAGTGTCAGACACCTTTGAGAAGTTAACAGTGTTGAAACATCTGTTGATAAAATTATTTTTAGTGGCTCACAATTGTAACTCTTTGATATTATATTTTGAAGATTTCTTAACTCCAACTTTGGTTTCCATAAAGCAGAGGGATTTGAAAAAGTGTATATAATTTCCATTGATTCAACTTAGGGTAAACATTAATAAAGTAAGGTCAGTTCAGTTAATCAATGATTAGAAATTAAACAATATATTTTCTATTTCTCTGTTTTTCCTTCCAATTACTTTTTCAACATTTTTGTAATACATGAATGTCAAAAAATAACACCTTTGTCAGCCTCTGTTTTGGAGGTACCAAGGGAGAAAAGTCAATGAATGGCATTTGGGATAGAGCTGATCTTTAGTACAGTTGAAAGGCATCAATAATACACGTGCATACAGGTGCATTGGCACACTATATTATGGATACACATTGTGCTTGAGAAAACACAATGTGTGTCCATAATATAGTCATGAATGATCCCAGTCATAATATAGTCAAGAATGATCCTAGGATATTACAATAAGGGAGCCAAATGAAAGCAAATTTTCAAGGATTATAGCTGGGGTTGGAGGATTTTCAATTTTGCTAAAGTTAGTTAGTAGAACCAATGCTCAATTATCACCCACATTTAAAAAATAATTTGATAGAAGTTTGCATAGTGGGCATCTTTGATCAGAATTATTTGTTCTCTGCCTCGTTCGAACATAATAAAATAATGCATTCAGAAGCAATGCATATTAGACAGTAAGAGAAAACAAAAATCAACAAATGAGGAAACTGATGTAACAGGAAAAATTTCTAAAAATGTTAAGATAGATCCAAAAGGAGGTGAATTTCTACAATGGAAAATCTTTTTCATTTGAATCAAAAATTTGTTTCAGAACGTGAGCAACTAGCAGCAAACTGGTAATTATCTACATTTACACTGCTTCCTTAGTTCCCACTTAGCACCTGAGCTGTAGGCTCTGTTGTTGATGCTAGGGCCTTCTCCACTTGGCAGAACTCCTACCCATATAGGGCTTGCTTTTTCTCCAAGATTAATAAAATGCCATTGAATACCTAAAAGGAAAAGTCAAGATTAACTTTTTTTTTGCTTAATATACTAAAGGAGAGCTCTGTTGTTAAGACACAATCTTGGAAAAATGCAGAGAGTGTGAAATTGAGGCATTGGAGACAGTAAGTGGTGTACAGAAGCTGGCACTATTTGTAGAAGCAAAGTTGTTCAGGTAAAGCTTGTAGTGAAAGAGAAATATTTATTGAAACCTGTGACTGACCTGATTTTTCAAACTGCTGGCACTATTTTATTATTATTACTGTTACTATTACTATTACTACCTGTAACAGTTTTTTCACTGAGGGAGCTAGGCTTTATAGATTACTTAAATTTAAACATGATGTTCATGGGTACATTTTACAATGATTACAGAACCAGTATTTACTAAAAGTTTCTGAAAGTTTAAATTGTCATTTTCTAAGAAGACATAATACACCTTTGTTTTTAAAGAAATGAAGTGTATTTACTAATTGGTAGCCATTTGTTAAATAATTCATCTGATATATGTTCTAGAGGCTTGGAATTAAGTAAGTAGAAAAATAAGTACTTTAAAATTTCTTTTTTTTTTTTTTTTACATAGATGTGTATGGACCACTGAAGCACATATACACGTGTATATATGACAGGATTGTTTTGTATGGAATTAGTTTACAATGTCACCATTGAACAAGCTGACTTATTAAAAGAAGCTTTACAGTTTTAGTATTTATTAAAAGAATGCTTTTTGATTGTATCCTAGGGATAGGGATCAGCTCAAGACGTGAAGGAAGAAGACGGGTGACTTCTCCATTTCCAGCTGAGGTACCGGGTTCATCTCACTGGGGAGTGTTATCAAGTGGGTGCAGGACAGTGGATGCAGTGGACCGAGTATGACTCAAAGCAAGGTGAGACATCACCTCACCCAGGAAGCAAAAGGGGTCAGAGAATTCCCTTTCCTAGTCAAAGAAAAGTGTGACAGATGGCACTTGAAAGATCAAGTCACTCCCACCCTAACACTGCACTTTTCCAACGGTCTTAGCAAATGGCACATCAGAATATTATAGCCTGTGAATTGGTTGGAGGGTCCTATGCCCACAGAGCCTCACTCATTGCTAGCATGGCAGCCTGAGATCAAACTGCAAGGTGGAAGTGAGGCTGGGGGAGGGGCGCCCACCATTGCTGAGGCTTGAGCAGGTAAAGGAAGGGGCTGGGAAGGTCAAACTGCGTGGAGCCCCCCGCAGCTCAAGGAAGCCTGCCTGCTTCTGTAGATTCCACCTGTGGGGGCAGGGTATAGCCAAACAAAGGGCAGCAGAAACCTCTACAGACTTAAATGTCCCTGTCTGACAGCATGGAGGAGAGTAGTGTTTCTCCCAGCACACAGCTGGATATCTGAGATCGGACAGACTGCCTCCCCAGGTTGGTCCTGGATCCCCAGGTAGCCTAACTGGGAGGCACCCATCAGTATGGTCAGAATGACACCTCACATGGCCGGGTAATTCCCTGAGACGAAACTTCCAGAGGAACGATCAGGCAGCAACATTTGCTGTTCACCAATATCTGCTGTTCTGCAGCCTCTGCTGCTG
The DNA here is from genome assembly GCF_028885625.2 of Pongo pygmaeus. Taxonomy (NCBI): domain Eukaryota; kingdom Metazoa; phylum Chordata; class Mammalia; order Primates; family Hominidae; genus Pongo; species Pongo pygmaeus. Next base: position 32,718,695 of record NC_072397.2, on the reverse strand, counting down.
ATACCCAGGGAAACAGGGTCTGGAGTGGACCTCCAGCAAACTCCAACAGACCTGCAGCTGAGGGTCCTGACTGTTAGAAGGAAAACTAACAAACAGAAAGAATATCCACACCAAAACCCCATCTGTACATCACCATCATCAAAGACCAAAGATAGTTAAAACCACAAAGATGGGGACAAAATAGAGCAGAAAAAATGGAAGCTCTAAAAATCAGAGCACCTCTCCTCCTCCAAAGGAACACAACTCCTCACCAGCAATGGAACAAAGCTGCATGTAGAATGGCTTGGACGAGTTGCAGGAAGAAGGCTTCAGACGATCAAACTACTCTGAGCTAAAGGAGGAAGTTCAAACCCATGACAAAGAAGTTAAAAACCTTGGAAATAATTAGAGGAATGGGTATCCAGAATAACCAATGGAGAGAAGTCCTTAAAGGACGTGATGGAGCTGAAAACCAAAGCACAAGATCTACTTGAGGAAGGCACAAGCCTCAGTAGCTGATTCAATCAACTGGAAGAAAGGGTATTAGTGATGGAAAATCAAACAAATGAAATGAAGTGAGAAGAGAAGTTTAGAGATAAAAGAATAAAAAGAAGTGAACAAAGGCTCCAAGAAATATGGGACTATGTGAAAAGACCAAATCTATGTCGGATTGGTGTACCTGAAAGTCACAGGGAGAATGGAACAAAGATGGAAAACTCTCTGCAGAATATTATCCAGGAGAACTTCCCCAATCTAACAAAGCATTCCAACATTCAAATTCAGGAAATACAGAGAACACCACAAAGATACTCCTCGAGAAGGGCAACTCCAAGACACATAATTTTCAGATTTGCCAAAGTTGAAATGAGGGGAAACAATGTTAAGGGCAGCCAGAGAGAAAGGTCGGTTTACCCACAAAGGGAAGCCCATCAGGCTAACAGCCGATCTCTCAGCAGAAAGCGTACAAGCCAGAAGAGAGTGGGTGCCAATATTAAACATTCTTAAAGAAAATAATTTTCAACCTAGAATTTTATATCCAGCCAAACTAAGCTTCATAAGTGAAAGAGAAACAAAATTCTTTACGGACAAGCAAACGCTGGGAGATTTTGTCATCATCAGGCCTGCCCTAAAAGAGCTCCTGAAGGAAGTGCTAAACATGGAAAGGAACAACTGGTACCAACCACTGTCACTACATGCCAAATTTGAAAACCATCGAGGCTAGGAAGAAACATCATCAACTAATGAGCAAAATAATCAGCTAACATCATAATGACAAGATCAAATTCACACATAACAATATTAACCTTAAATGTAAATGGGCTGAATGTTCCAATTAAAAGACACAGACTGACAACTTGGATAAAGAGTCAAGACCATCACTGTGCTGTATTCAGGAAACCCATCTCACGTGCAGAGACACACATAGGCTCAAAATAAAGGGATGGAGGAAGAGCTACCAAGCAAACGGAAAACAAAAAAAGGCAGGGGTTGCAATCCAAGTCCTGATAAAACAGACTTTAAACCAACAAAGATCAAAAGAGACACGGAAGGCCATTACATAATGGTAAAGCGATCCCTTCAACAAGAAGAGCTAACTATCCTAAATATATAGGCACCCAATACAGTAGCACCCAGATTCATAAAGCACGTCCTAAGTGACCTACAAAGATACTTATAATCACACACAATAATGGGAGACTGTAACACCACACTGTCAACATTAGACAGATCAATGAGGCAAAAAGTTCACAAGGATATCCAAGAATTGAACTCAGCTTTGCACCTAGCGGACCTAATAGACATCTACAGAATTCTTCATCCCAAATCAACAGAATATACATTCTTTTCAGCACCACGTATCACACCTATTCCAAAATTTACCACATAGTTGGAACAAAAGCATGCCTCAGCACATGTAAAGGAAGAGAAATTATAGCAAACTGTCTCTCAGAGCACAGTGCAATCAAACTAGAGCTCAGGATTAGGAAACTCACTCAAAACCGCTACACTACATGGAAACTGAGCAACCTGTTCCTAAATGACCACTGGGTACACAGCAAAATGAAGGAAGAAATAAAGATGTTCTTTGAAACCAACGAGATCAGGGACACAACATACCAGAATATCTGGGACACATTCAAAGCAGTGTGAAGAGCTAAATTTATAGCACTAAATTCCCACAACAGAAAGCAGGAAATATCTAATTCGCATCCTAATATCACAATTAAAAGAACTAGAGAAGCAATGCCAAACACATTCAAAAGCTAGCAGAAGGCAAGAAATAACTATGATCAGATCAGAAGTGAAGGAGATAGAGACACTAAAAACCCTTCAAAAAATCAGTTCATCCAGGAGCTGGTTTTTTTTGAAATCATCAACAAAACTGGCAGACCACTAGCAAGACTAATACAGAAGAAAATATAGAAGAATCAAATAGATGCAACAAAAAATGTAAAGGGAATACGATCACCAATCCCACCGAAATACAAACTACCATCCGAGAGTACTATAAACACCTCTACGCAAATAAACTTGAAAATCTAGAAGAAATGGATAAATTCCTGAACACATACAACCTCCCAAGTCTAAACTAGGAAGAATTTGAATCTCTTAATAGACCAATAACAGGCTCTGAAATGGAGGAAATAATTGATAGCTATACAACCAAAAAAATTCCAGGACCAGATGGATTCACAGCTGAATTCTACCAGAGGTACAAGGAAGAGATGGTATCATTCCTTCTGAAACTATTCCAATCAATAGAAAAAGAGGGAATCCCCTCTAAGTCATTTTAGGAGGCCAGCATCATCCTGACACTGAAGCCTGGCAGAGACACAACAAAAAAAGCGAAATTTAGACCAATATCAATGATGAACATCGATGCAAAAATCCTCAAGAAAATACAGACAAACAGAATCCAGCAGCACATCAAAAAGCTTATCCACCATGATTAAGTGGGCTTTATCCCAGGGATTCAAGGCTGGTTAAACATACGCAAATCAATAAATGTAATGCAGCATATAAACAGAAGAAATGACAGAAATCACATGATTATCTCAATAGATGAAGGAAAGGCCTTTGACAACATTCAACAATCCTGCATGCTAAAAATTCTCAATAAATTAGATATTGATGGGACGTATCTCAAAATACTAAGAGCTATCTATGACAGACCCACAGCTGATATCATACAGAATGGGCAAAAACTGGAAGCATTCCCTTTGAAAACTGGCACAACACAGTGATGTCCTCTGTCACAACTCCTGTTCAACATAGTGTTGGAAGTTCTGGCCAGGGCAATCAGGCAGGAGAAGGATATAAAGGGTATTGAATTAAGAAAAGAAGAAGTCAAATTGTCCCTGTTTGCAGATGATAAGATTGCATATTATCTGTCCCCAACATCTCAGCCCAAAATCGCCTTAAGCTGAAAGGCTACTTCAACAAAGTCTCAGGATACAAAATCAATGTGCAAAAATCACAGGCATACTTAGACACCAATAACAGACAAACACAGAGCCAACTCATGAGTGAAATCACATTCACAATCGCTTCAAAGAGAAAAAAATAGATTCACCAAAGTTGAAATGAAGGAAAAAATGTTAAGGGAAGCCAGACAGAAGGGTTGGGTTACCCACAAAGGGAGCCCATCAGACTAAAAGCGGATCTCTTGGCAGAAACTCTACAAGCCAGAAGAGAGTGGGGGCCAATATTCAACATTCTTAAAGAAAAGTATTTTCCATCCAGAATTTCATATCCAGCCAAACTAAGCTTCATAAGTGAAGGAGAAATAAAATACTTTACAGAGAAGCAAATACTCAGAGATTTTGTCACCACCAGGCCTGCTCTAAAAGAGCTCCTGAAGGAAGCACTAAAAATGGAAACGAACAACAGGTACCAGCCACTGCAAAAACATGCCAAATTGTAAAGACCGTCGAGGCTAGGAAGAAACTGCATCAATAAAGAGCAAAATAACCAGCTAACATCATAAAGACAGGATCAAATTCACACATAACAATATTAACTTTAAATGTAAATGGGCTAAATGCTCCAATTAAAGGACACACACTGGCAAGTTGGATAAAGGGTCAAGACCCATCAGTGTCCTGTATTCAGGAAATGCATCACACGTGCAGAGACACACATAGGCTCAAAATAAAAGGATAGAGTAAGACCTACCAAACGAATGGAAAACAAAAAAAGGCAGGGGTTGCAATCTGAGTCCTGATAAAACAGACTTTAAACCAACAAAGATCAAAAGAGACAAAGAAGGCCATGACATCATGGTAAAGGGATCAATTCTAAAAGAAGAGCCAACTATCCTAAATATGTATGCACCCAATATAGGAGCACCCAGATTCATAAAGCAAGTCCTGAGTGACCTACAGAGAGACTTAGACTCCCACACTATAACAATGAGATACTTTAACACCCCACTGTCAACATTAGATAGATCAATGAGACAGAAAGTTAACAAGGATACCCAGGAATTGAACTCAGCTCTGCACCAAGAGGAACTAATAGACATCTACAGAACTCTCCACCCCAAATCAACAGAATATACAGCTTTTTCAGAACCACACCACACCTCTTCCAAAATTGACCATATAGTTGCAAGAAAAGCACTCCTCAGCAAATGTAAAAGACCAGAAATTATAACAAACTCTCTGTCAGATCACAATGCAATCAAACTAGAACTCAGAATGAAGAAACTCACTCAACTACATGGAAACTGAACAACCTGCTCCTGATTGACTACTGGGTACATAACTAAATAAAGGCAGAGATAAAAATGTTCTTTGAAACCAAGGAGAACAAAGACACAACATACCAGAATCTCTGGGACATATTTGAAGCAGTGTGTAGACGGAAGTTTACAGCACTAAATGCCCACAAGAGAAAGCAGGAAACATCCAAAATTGACACCCTAACATCACAATTAAAAGAACTAGAAAAGCAAGAGCAAACACATTCAAAAGCTAGCAGAAGGCAAGAAATAATTAAAATCACAGCAGAACTGAAGGAAATAGAGACAAAAAAAAAAAAAAAAGAAAAAAAACCCTTCAAGAGATTAATGAATCCAGGAGCTGGCTTTCTGAAAAGATTAAGAAAATTGGTAGGCCACTAGCAAGAAAGATAAAGAAGAAAAGAGAGAAGAATCAAATAGACACAATAAAAACTGTTAAAGGGCATATCACCACAGATCGCACAGAAATACAAACTACCATCAGAGAATACTGTAAACACCTCTGTGCAAAGAAACTAGAAAATCTAGAAGAAATAGAGAAATTGCTCAACACATACACCCTCCCAAGACTAAACCGGGAAGAAGTTGCAACTCTGAATAGAACAATAAGAGGCTCTGAAATTGTGGCAATAATCAATAGCTTACCAACCAAAAAGAGTACAGGACCAGATAGATTCACAGCTGAATTCCACGAGAGGTACAAGGAGGAACTGGTACCATTCCTTCTGAAACTATTCCAATCAATAGAAAACGAGGGAGTCCTCCCTAACTCATTTTATGAGGCCAGCATCATCTTGACACCAAAGCCGGGCAGAGACACAAACAAAAAAGAGAATTTTAGACCAATATCCTTGATGAACATTGATGGAAAAATCCTCAGAAAAATACGGGCAAACCGAATCCGGCACCACATCAACAAGCTTATCCACCATGATCAAGTGGGCTTCATCCATGGGATGCAAGGCTGGTACAACATAAGCAAATCAATAAATGCAAATCAGTATATAAACGGCACCAACGACAAAAACCACATGATTATCTCAATAGATGCAGAAAAGGCCTTTGACGAAATTCAACAATGCTTCATGCTACAATCTGTCAATAAATTAGGTATTGATGGGACGTATCTCAAAATAATAAGAGCTATCTGTGACAAACCCACAGCCAATATCATACTGAATGGGCAAAAACTGGAAGCATTCCCTTTGAAAACTGGCACAGGAGAGAGATGCCCTCTCTCACCACTCCTATTCAACATAGTTTTGGAAGTTCTGGTCAGGGCAATTAGGCAGAAGAAGGAAATAAAGGGTATTCAATTAGGAAAAGAGGAAGTCAAATTGTCCCTGTTTACAGATGACACGACTGTGTATCCAGAAAACCTCATTGTCTCAGCCAAAATCTCCTGAAGCTGATAAGCAACTTCAGCAAAGTCTCAGGATACAAAATCAATGAACAAAAATCACAAGCATTCTTATACACCAATAAGAGACAAACAGAGCCAAATCATGAGTGAACTCCCATTCACAATTGCTTCAAAGAGAATAAAATACCTAGGAATCCAACTTACAAGGGATGTGAAGGAGCTCTTAAAGGAGAACTACAAAGAACTGATCAAGGAAATAAAAGAGGATACAAACAAATGGAAGATCTTTCCATGCTCATGGGTTGGAAGAATCAATATCATGACTATGGCCATGCTGTCCAAGGTAATTTACAGACTCAATGCCATCCCCATCAAGCTACCAATGACTTTCTTCACAGAATTGGAAAAAACTACTTCAAAGTTCATATGGAACCAAAAAAGAGCCTGAATCACCAAGTCAATCCTAAGCCAAAAGAACAAAGCTGGATGCATCATGCTAATGCTACCTAACTTCAAACTATACTACAAGGCTACAGTAACCAAAAGAGCATGGTACTGGTACCAAAACAGAGATATAGATCAATGGAACAGAACAGAGCCCTCAGAAATAACTCCACATATCTACAACTATCTGATCTTTGACAAACCTGAGAAAAACAAGCAATGGGGAAAGGATTCCCTATTTAATAAATGGTGCTGGGAAAACTGGCTAGCCATATGTAGAAAGCTGAAACTGGATCCTTTCATTACACCTTACACAAAAATTAATTCAAGATGGATGAAAGACTTACATGTTAGACCTAAAACCATAAGAACCCTAGAAAAAACCTAGGCAACACCATTCAGGACATAGTCATGAACAAGGACTTCATGTCTAAAACACCAAAAGCAAAGGCAACAAAAGCCAAAATTGACAATTGGGATCTAATTTAATTAAAGAGTTTCTGTACAGCTAAACAAACTACCATCAGAATAAACAGGCAACCTACAAAATGGGAGAAAATTTTCACAACCTATTCATCTGACAAAGGGCTAATATCCAGAATCTACAAACAACTCAAACAAATTTAGAAGAAAAAAACAAATAACCCCATCAAAAATTGTGCAAACGACATGAACAGACACTTCTCAAAAGAAGACATTTATATAGCGAAAAAGTACATGAAAACATGCTCACCATCACCGACCATCAGAGAAATTCAAATCAAAACCACAATGAGATACCATCTCACACCAGTTAGAATGGCAATCATTAAAAAGTTAGGAAACAGCAGGTGCTGGAGAGGATGTGGAGAACTAGGACCACTTTTACACTGTTGGTGGGACTGGAAACTAGTTCAACCATTGCGGAAGTCAGTGTGGGGATTCCTCAGGGATCTAGAACTAGAAATACCATTTGATCCAGCCATCCCATTACTGAGTATATAACCAAAGGACAGTAAATTATGCTGCTATAAAGGCACATGCACGCGTATGTTTATTGCGGCACTATTCACAATAGCAAAGTCTTCGAGCCAACCAAAATGTCCAACAACGATAGACTGGATTAAGAAAATGTGGCACATATACACCATGGTATATCTTGCAGGCAGAAAAAATGATGAGTTCATGTGCTTTGTAGGACATGGACGAAACTGGAAATCATCACTCTCAGTAAACTAACGCAATGACAAACAACCAAACACCACATGTTCTCACTCATAGGTGGGAATTGAACAATGAGAACACATGGACACAGGAAGGGGAACATCACACTCTGGGGACTGCTGTGGGGCGGGGGGAGGGTGGAGGCAGGAGAGATAGCATTAGGACATATACCTAATGCTAAGTGAAGAGTTAATGGGTGCAGCACACCAACATGGCACATGGATACATATGTAACAAACCTTCACATTGTGCACATGTACCTAAAACTTAAAGTGTAATAATAAAAAAATAAAATAAAATAAGAGAATAAAATACCTAGGAATCCAACTTACAAGGGACGTGGAGTACATCTCCTAGGGGAACTGCAAACCACTGCTCAATGAAATAAAAGAGGATACACACAAATGGAAGAACATTCCATGCTCATGTGTAGGAAGAATCAATATCATGAAAATGGCCATACAGCCCAAGGTAATTTACAGATTCAATGCCATTCCCATCAAGCTACCAATGACTTTCCTCACAGAATTGGAAAAAAAGAAACTATTTTAAAGATCACATGGAACCGAAAAAGAGCCTTCATTGCCAAGACAATCCTAGGCCAAAAGAACAAAGCTGGAGGCATCACGCTCCTGACTTCAAACTATACTACAAGGCTACAGTAACCAAAACAGCATGGTACTGGTACCAAAACAGAGATGTAGATCAATGGAACAGAACAGAGCCCCAGAAATAATGCTGCGTATCTACAACCATCTGATCTGTGACAAACCTGACAAAAACAAGAAATGGGGAAATGATTCCTTATTTAATAAATGGTGCTGGGATAATTGGCTAGCCACATGTAGAAAGCTGTAACTGGATCAATTCCTTACACCTCATAAAAAAATCAATTCAAGATGGATTAAAGACTTAAATATTAGACCTTAAGCCATAAAAACCCTGGAGGAAAACCTGGACTATACCATTCAGGATATAGGCATGGGCAAGTGTTTCGTGGCTACAACACCAAAAGCAATGGCAACAAAAGCCAAAATTGACAAATGGGATCTAACTAAACTAAAGAGCCTCTGCACAGCAAAAGAAACTGCCATCAGAGTGGACAGGCAACCTAAAGAATGGGAGAAAATTTTCACAATCTACTCATCTGACAAAGGACTAACATCCAGAATCTACAAATAACTCCAAAAAATTTACAAGAAAATAAAAAACCATCAAAAAGTGGGTGAAGGATATGAACAGACACTTCTCGAAAGAAGACATTTATGCAGCCAAAAGACACAAGAAAAAATGCTCACCATCACTGGCCATCAGAGAAATGCAAATCAAAACCACAATGAGATAGCATCTCACACCAGTTAGAATGGTTATCATTAAAAAGTCAGGAAACAACAGGTGCTGGAGAGGATATGGAGAAATGGGAACACTTTTACACTGTTGGTGGGACTGTAATCCAGTTCAACCATTGTGGAAGTCAGTGTGGGGATTCCTCGGGGATCTAGAACTAGAAATACCATTTGACCCAGCAATCCCATTACTGGGTATATACCCAAAGGATTATGAATCATGCTGCTATAAAGACACATGCACACGTATATTTATTGTGGCACTATTCACAGTAGCAAAGACTTGGATCCAAGCTGAATGTCCAGCAATGATAGACTGGATTAAGAAAATGTGGCCCATATACATCATAGAATACTATGCAGCCATAAAAGATTATGAGTTCCTGTCGTTTGTAGGGACATGGTTGAAATTGGAAATCATCATTCTCAGTAAACTATCGCAAGGACAAAAAACCAAACTCTGCATGTTCTCATTCATAAGTGGGAATTGAACAATGAGAACACACGGACACAGGATGGGGAACATCAGACACTGGAGCCTGTTTTGGGGTAGGGGGCGTGGGGAGGGATAGCATTTGGAGACATACCTAATGTTAAATGACGTGTTAATGGGTGCAACACACCAACATGGCACGTGTATACATATGTAACTGACCTGCACGTTGTGCACATGTACCCTATAACTTAAAGTGTAATAAAAGAAAATGCTTTTTGAGAATACTTACAAACTGTTTAATTTGCCATCCCTTTATATATTTTTATATATGCACATATGTATGTGTGTGTGTGTGTACCTATATGTATATATAAATATGACAGGGAGGTTATAAGTACTTATGCACGTGATCCCAGTAGGCTGCCTGCAAGCTGAGCCAAAAGGAGAGCAAGTCTGAGTCCCAAACCTGAAGAACTTGGAGTTCACTGTCCGAGAGAAAATGTATCCAGCATAGAAGCAAGACATATGCTTTGGAAGCTAGGCCCATCTCACTTTTTGACATGTTTCTGTCTGTTTGATGTTTGCTAGAAGCTGACGAGATTGTGCCCACCAGATTAATGTAGATCTTCCCATTGACTCAAATGCTAATTTTTGGGGGGGAAAAAACGCATCCAGGATTAATAATCTGTATCCCTCAATCCAATTAATTAGACACTCAGCATTAACCATCACAAATCCGCCCCTTGTTAACTTGAATCGAAATGCATCTTCTGCTATAATACATAATCTTCAAATGCAGAACAAAAATGAGGTAATACCTACACCTAACATAATTCAATTATCCTCTTACAACCAGGAATGCAACAACACCCAATGAAAACACTATTTCATGAAGTTTGCAATATGCAAATGTTGATAAGAACTCAATAAATCTTATGTAGCATGATAAAGGAAAATAAAAAACATATTCTCAGTACATGTGTATACATGCACAACTCTTTTTTTTTTAGCAAAAGAAGGAGGAAACACTTAAGACAACGTCCTCATTTCTGCAGCTGGTCATGTGTTTATAGCAGGTATGGATGACTAACTTCTTCTACTAGCCATTCTGTGTTCCTTTTGCCTTCAGCAAGCTCCTCAGCAGGTTGCGGTTTTTATTGTTTTGTTGTTGTTTTTGTTGCCTCTTTTTGTTGTTGTTACCCTGGTGAGTGACCAAAACCTTAATACCTGAAGGGTCTGATGCAACTGTAGCCCTGTCAGGATTGGGCTGTTGTAGTTTTCACTGACATTAATCACACTTCATGGTAATTCTAAAACACATGTTAATGCATCTTCTGTATGTTATACCACACTCTTTCTTCCCTCCATCGTGGAGAAGTAGGCTGATTTCATCTTGATAGTTCAGGTCAATCAACCCAGTCAACACTGTTACTGCCTTTTTAGAATGTTGGCATAAAGGGAGGAGGAGGCCCAAGTGTCCAGGTGGCAATCTTGACTTCCACTTTAATGTAATCATTATTGTTTCATCTGGTGGCAGCACTTTTCCTCGGGGAGTTAAGACCTCTAGGCCAGCAGAACATAACATCATAAAAAACAGGAAACAAAAATGTTGCTAGTGAAACACCAGTAGTGATAGTGAGTGGCAAAATTTCTACTTCCATCACTTGATTCCTGGACCAGTGAAATTTGGCTATGGAAGTAACAATACCATATATTGGATGCTGATTCAGAGAATACGTGGTCTTCTGGAGAACTTTGCAATAGCCCTGCAAAGTATTGTTACATAGTTGACATTGCAATTGTAACTTCAAAAGGCCACTTCAGAATCCTATTAATTTAGTTGCTTCAGGATAATGAGAAACATGGTAAGACCAATAGATGTAATGAGCAGGAGCTCATGGTCACATTTCTTTAGCTGTAAAGTTAGTGCACTGGTCAGAGGCAATGTTGTGTTGAATACCATAATGGTGAATAAGGCATTTTGCGAGACCACGAATGGCAGTCTTATCAGAAGCATTGCGTGAAGAGTGGGGAAACCCATATCCACAGTAACTGGCTATTCCAGTGAGGACAAACTTCTGCCATTTCCTTGATGAAAGAAGTCCGATATAATTAATGTGTCACCATGTAGCTGGCTGATCACCCCAAGAAACTGGGCCATACTGAGGGCTCAGTTTTGGTCTCTGCTGCTGGCAAATTGGGCACTCAGCAGTGGCCATAGCCAGGTCAGCCTTTGTGAGTGGAAGTCCGTGTTGCTGAGCACATGTGTAACCTCAATTTCTGCCACCATGGCCACTTTGTTCATGGACCCATCAGGCAATGACAGGGGTGGCTGGGGAAAGAGTGAGAGTGGTGTCCCCAGAACCAGTGTTTTTATCCACTTGATTATTAAGCTCTCTATCCACTAAGGCCACTTGTTGGCTAGAACTCACATGGAATACAAATATTTTGACAGCTTTTGACCACTCACAAAGGTCCATCCACATACCTCTTCCCCAAACGTCTGTCTTTGTCATCAATGTTCTAATCATGCATCTACCAGGTGCCTGACACCCAGCCAAACCATTGGCCATGGATCATGAATCAGTATATAGTTGGAAATCTGGACATTTGGGCATTGACACAGGCTGAAGAAAAGAAGGTGGCATAGCTGCAGTGGAGACTGTGAGGATTTGAGCCACTTCCTCATAACTTAGTTGTGCCTTAGAACCTGCTCAGCCTGGGCACGTGTATACCACATCCATTTCATGATGAAATGCTGCTGTGCACAACCCACTTTAAGACTCGATGGGCCAGAAAACACCAAGTTCATGACAAGCAGTGTAGTTCACATGGTGACTTGATGATCAACGTTCAAATATTCCACCAAAGTCCAGCAGTGGGCCAAGAGTTGTCACTCCAAAGAATACTAGTTATCTGCAGAAAATGGCAGGGCCTTGCTTCAAAATCCTAGAGGCGTATTCTCTGATTCACCTGTGGGAACACTGCAAACTACTGTCACGTCATTGGCATTGTAATTGTAACTTCAAAAAGCCATTTCACCGTTCTATTTATCCAGCTGCTTCAGGATAATGGGAAACATGGTAAGACAAGTAGATTTAATGAGCAGGACACTGCTGCCACAGTTCTTTAGCTGCGGGCTCAAAACAACATTCCTATCTGCCACTGAAACTTCAAGCACCATTGAATCTCCTGGTTCATATGGCCCAAAGGGTAGAGGTGTTTGCAACGCAGCCTGAAGTGGTTGCAGAGTCTTTTCCTGTTTTGGATGCCCCTGAAAGCTGGCAGCCCTTTGGATCACTAATAAGTGGGCTGGGGGACATATTCAGATGAAAAGTGTGATGCTTCAAAAATCTGAAAAGGCCTAGTAGGTACTATGCCTCTTTCTTGGTTATAAGAGGGGCCTCACACAACAACTTGTTCTTCGCCCTGTAAAAGATATTGTGACAATCTTCCCAAGACTGGACCTCTAGGAACATTATGGAGGTAGAAGGTCTCCGAATTTTAGTCATATTTATTTCACATCCTCTGGTACATAACTGTCTCACCAATAATTCAAGTGTGCTTGCTACTTCTTGCTCACTCATCAAATCAGCCTAATCTTATCAATGAGATGGACCATTGTGATATTTTACAGAAGTGGAAAGCAATCAAGGTCTCTCTGAATAAGACTATGACAGGAAGCCAGAGAGTTAATATACCTCTGAGCAAGGATAATAAATGGGTATTGCTGGCCTTGCCAGCTGAAGACAAATTGCCTCAGGTGGTCTTTATAGACAAGAATAAAGAAAAGGGCACTGGCCAAGTGAATGGCTGTATACCATGTAACAGGAGATGTATTAATTTGCTCAAACAATAAACCACATCTAGTATATCAGCTGCAAGTTGATTCACAACTGTGTTAAGTTGTGATACTCCAATATCATCATCCAAGTTCCACCTGTCTTTTGCACAGGCCAAATGGGAGAGTTGAATTAGGATGTGTTGGTAATTACCAATCCAGCATCTTTGAAATTTTTGATGGTGGCACCCATCTCCATAATCTTTTCAGGGTTTTGATATCATTTCTTATTTACTATTTTTCTCGGTAGGGGAAGCTCTAGTGGCTTCCATTTGACCTTTCGTATTGTTGTAGCCCTCACCTTGCAAGTCATGGAAATGTGGGATTCTGCCAGCTGCTAGGTATATCCATGACAGTTATGCAATTTAGCACTGGAAAAGTGACCAAAGGATGACTGCAGGGACTCACTGGGCACTCTGTAAATCTGACCTAATAAGCTAAAGCTCTATTAATTACCTGATCTCCCTGAGCTCCTACTTTAACTGTAGGACCACAATAACATTTTGGATCCCCTGGAACCCACATCAGCACAGAGCTAGTGGCCAGTAGTTTCTGCAAAGTCTGATTATTTCCCTTTCCCTAATAGACAATTACCTCGGCAAAGCCTGGAGGTCTTGGGGAAAGATGGTGTAAAGATTCACTGCATAAATAGTCAGTTATGTCATGGGTTTCTTGGTCAAGGGAACCCAGCCTCCCCTTCATTCAATGGATTCTCCGTCTTTAAACTGTCTCTAGCCTGGTAATTGATGGAGGGGCTTCATTTCTCTGTTTTCATCATCCAGAATAGTGTTTTGTCCTTTTGACCCAACAGTTTCTGTATGTATAACGTAAGTATGAATGCAGTAAGCTTTCCGTCAATTTGACTTCCATGAACACCGTGACTAATTAACCAGTGAAAAGGCCCTACAGGAGTCACATTATTTGAATGCCACTATCCCTTAGCTGTGCTCACATTACCTTTGATGGTTGAGTGGTGCCACTTGACCCCGGTCACATCGGGGTCCAATTATTGTTAGTATTTAAATTTGGTAGTTGAGTGACTGTGGTTTCCAGAGAACAGCAATTACAGGTCAATTGTGCCCACCAGATTAAGGGTGGATCTACCTTCTCCAGCCCACTGACCCTAGTGTTTATCTCTCTTAGGCAACACTCCCAAAGACACATGCCAAACTAATACTCTGTATCCCTCAATCCAGTTAAATTGATACTCAGTGTTAGCCATCCCAGGCTCGTGGCAGTAAATTTGCTGGTCCCCAGTGAGGCTCCATCTTCAAGCCGGTTACAGCCTGAAGTCTAGGTCCTAGGCCGATGGACAAGAATAGGAACCACCGGTTCTGTTTTGAAACGCACACATTGTGGCCAAATAATCCAATCAGCAAGCACTTTCTTTCCTTTGAAGCACATAATATTCCTGGACTCAGCTAGATTTGAGGACTATTCAAACCAACAGCTGTGGAGAGGAGCTACCTACCCAAGGGCCATCTCTCTCCTGAGAGCTTAAGAGATGTCAGGACTATCAGCAGTGGGCTGGAGCTACCCACCACAGTCTCTGCTGAAAGCTGGGTAGATAACAGGATGACCAGCTAGAGTGAGGAGCTACCCAATCGAGGGTCTTCTCTTTGCTGAAGGCTTAGCCAATCTTGGAACCACCAGGTGTGAAGTAGACCTACCCAATCCAGGGTCTTCTCTCTGTGGACAGCTTAATATCTCACAGTATGATCAGCTGGATGGTGAAGCTACCAAGTCCAGGGTTTCTCTCCTGCTGACAGCTGGAAACTAATTCTTGACAGCTTGCCTGTAGAGGTAAGCCACCCACTCTAAAGCCATCTCTCTGCTGAGAGCTGGAAACTCATCTGAACATCCAGCCTGTGGAGAAGAGCTACCCAATCAGGATCCCTTTTGAGTTCTGTTCCTCAGTAAATCTTATCTATAAATTTCTCACTCTCCACGTGTCCATCTACCTCATTCCTCCTGGATAAAGAAGAATTATTTGAGAATCACTGAATGGTGGCTCTGAAAGAACTGTAACACAAACAGGGAAAAAAATGTCTCTTACTCATCACATTGTGAAAGACAAAAATAACAGGACAGCTGTGGCTCTTCAGGGTGCACAGACCTAGGGTATCTCAAAACCAGGGCTGTGACCCCAACTTTAGGGCTTTGCTGTTTCTGGCATCCTGAAACTTCTGGGGACCACTACATTCCACAGTATCAGCTGTGGAAGCTGCTTGCAGTATGCCTGGTCCAGCTGCTGCATCTCAGTGAGGTGGCATTTCTCTTGGCACCTAAAATTTCCTGCTTTGCAACAGCTGGCAGACCTGGCCGTGTATAGCAGATGGACCCCACGCTTGCTCAAACACCATTGCCACTCTACCTCACATTTGCCCTTGGCAGGTGTTAAGTCCTGGGCCGTAACACAAGCTGAGTGTAGCCTGTCAGGCAGAGTGGGTAGAGCAAGCTTAGCAGGCCTGGGAAAACTCAGGCAAAGGCACCACTGGCCACAGAGGTTCTCAATTGGCAAGGTGACCCTCCCAAAATCCCATGATGAAAGGAGCATAGCTAGCTGTGTATAAATGCCTTTCTTCTATTGGATCTTGAAATACTTAAAATTCCGTCTCCTACAATTTGGAATGTTTAAACCTTATTTGAAAATCATTACATTTCAAAATCTTTTAGAAATTAAAGTTGAAATATTGGTATTTCCACTGAACCACCCTATCCCTCTTACTTACACAGACATCTAGTCTCTGAGAATATAGTTCTGTAATTCATGGCATTGGGCTTCAGGTTAGCACCTTCCACTTATTATAAAACTATCTAATAGAACAGAATTTCTGATTTTGACATTTTGTACTCATATAACTTCTTTATGTGAGGAGCTTTTGCTGTGCATTGTAGGATGATGAGCAGCATTTTGGGCCTCTTCCATTCAGTGCAATTGTAAACCCCTCTTTTTTTTTTTTTTTTTTCCCATGGAAGAAATACCCCAATATGTTTGTGTCTTGTGGAAGCAAAATTGATGACTATCTTTATCGTATAAGTTTATACCCATGAAAAAACTGATGGTAGTGAGTTAGTGCAGCCATAAGAATGTTTTACATTGTTGTTTGGAATGTAAATCAGTACAGACAATGTGGAAAACTGTGTGGTGATTCACACTTTTAGTCTTTCAGAATAACAATATCACTGGACTCAGCAATTTCACTACTGGGTATAGAGCCCCGGCAAAATAAGTCATTCTATTACAAGGATGCATGCATATGTATGTGTATTACAGCACTGTTCACAAAATCAATGTCATGGAATTAACCCAAATACCCATGAGTGACAGACTGGATAAAGAAAGTGGGAAAACCATAGCTTCAGGACAAATAGCTAATTTATGAAGAGCTAAATACCTAGGTGATGGGATAATGGGTTCAGTGAACAACGGTGACACACGTTTACCTGTGAAATAAATCTGTATGTCCTGCGTATGTGTCATGAAACTTAATATAAATTTAAATTAAATTAAAATTAGAAGGCTTTCATTTTTGTAGCAGTTATAGTAACTTTGAAAAGTGTGCCACATCTTCTTTAAGATATTTTATAAAATAGCTACAAGTCGGTGTTTTCAGAAACTGACAAAAGTAAATAAGTAGTATATTTCAATTCTTAGCTGATTGAATCTTTTTCTTTCATTTTGAGGATGCAATCTTACACAGTCTCTTCAGCTGGAGTGCAGTGGTGCAATCTTGGCATGCTGCAACCCCCTGCCTCCCAGCTTCAAGGCATTAATCTGCCTTAGCCTTTTGATTAGCTGAGATTACACATGTGCACCAACACAGCTGATGGGGCTTCGCATGTTGGCCACACTTGTCCCAAACTCCTGACGTCAAGTAATCTGCCTGCCTCATCATCTGAAAGTCCTGGGATTATAGGTGTGAGTGCGGATGTCTGGCTGTTGAATGAATTTCTAATTGAGAAACATATCCATCTTGCAAAACTTTATTTTCTGTATCTTACTTTTATGAGTTTCTTCCTCTGTCTCATAAGTCAAGAAAAATAATATAATTTTAATGCATGCTCTTTTCATTAGAAATGAATGCATATCCATTTATATGTAATTAAAAGAGTAATTCTATTCAGAATGTCATTTTTCTGTTGCATAAAATTCTCAGGTTTTAGAAATGTCTTTAACAGTATAACTTTTGAAGCTAATTACATTTCTTGATATAAATGGTTGTTTTTTAAGGATCTTTTTTTGGTAAGAAAATTCAAAATTGTTTCAAGATACATTAAATGAGACATTTAATGATATCAAATAAACTTAAAGGTATTTTCTTTGAGAAAACAGGTTTTTCTCAATTTAGGTTTTCTACAAATAATATTATGATTACTTTCTCGTGCTAAAATTAATTTATGTTTTCATCTTCCCTGCATCAATAGTTCCCCTGCAATGTATAAGAAGTAAGAACTGCCAGCAGAACGGGCAGTTCCAAGATGTAGGACACCCACTACCATGAATCCTAGTTTGAGCTACTTGTCGTGCCAGCTATTGACTGTGTAAAAAATTCTAAAAAAGAGAGTAGGCTCTTTTACTGCAATATATGACACAGATAAAGCAATAACTAGTGAGTAGTTTAAATTATAAATCTGCTTTTATTCATTAATATTCATTTAGCTTGGTTTGAAATGCTATTTTTTTCTTCTTTTTTTTTTTTTTTTTTGGAGACAGAGTCTTGCTCTGTCACCCAGCCTGGAGTGCTGGAGTGCAGTGGCGCGATCTCGGCTCACTGCAAGCTCCACCTCCCGGGTTCACGCCATTCTCCTGCCTCAGCCTCACCGAGTAGCTGGGATTACAGGCACCCGCCACCATGCTAGGCTAATTTTTTATATTTTTAGTAGAGATGGGGTTTCACCGTGGTCTCAATCTCCTGACCTCGTGATCTGCCCACCTCGGCCTCCCAAAGTGCTGGGATGACAAGCGTGAGCCACCGCACCCAGCCTATTTTTTTTCATTTAGAAAAAGAAGTAACTCATTTCTTTGTTTTGTTTTTGGTCAACAAGCCCAACATTTTGTAGTCATCAGATATGTAAGTAGAAGAAGTTTAGTGAGAGAATACAATTGTTTTGAAGAAGACGCCTTTCTGTAATGGTTTCCTATAGATGGTTTTGGTAACTTAACACGAGTTGTTTTTATCATATGTGAAAAAATATGGAAATGTTACATTAACAAGGGGCCAAACTTAATGCTATAAAATGTTATATTTAAAATGTATGCACTGAAGTTGCTTAATGTTATTGTAGTTAAATTCTAAAAGAGGAATGGTTTTGAAAATCATGATATTAGAAGCAAACATTTGAGTGCATTTTATTACTTCTAAAGGACCAAATAAGTTCCACAAAAAGGTTAGCGATGTTTAAACTTACACAGAACTGAAACACAAAGTGGGAGGTAATGTAAGCAAATTAACATATATTGACATAAAACTTAGTGTATTTCAAGATTAAACTAAGTCTTAAGTATGTAATTAGCAAACGTATTCAGCATAGGCTTTTAATTAGTAAATATGAGATTACACATACATATATTTCCATGTGAGTATTTTTTTAGCACATCATAGGAGTTTCCAGCTAGCTCACTGTGTAAAAGATCAGATCTTTATTTGCACTGTGAGATCTATGTAGAGGGAAAAATTTGCTTTTAAAAAAAAGCAGTTTTTTGTTAATTTATTTAATGTTTGTATTGACATAGTAAATATATATTTGCAAATGAGATTTTTATAAACAAACACTGCTGTCGTTAAACACTTTAGCTAACTGTTTTACATAGTTAACATATATATATTTTCACTATATAGGATGACATGTACTAGCAATTATTAACTGATATCCAATTTTGTATTCCTTTTGCAGAGATTATCCCTGTGCCTGCGGTAATCCATAGAGATAGCTATTTATTTATTTTTTACACAAATGAATATATACAATAGACTATATTGTTAACTTTGCTTTGTACTTTGTCACACATCTGTCAGTATATGAAGATCCATTTAATTTTGTTTGTAGCTACCTAACTTTCAGTTCAACCTGCTCTAATTTATGCAGTCCACCTCTGAGATGGATTGACGTGTAAGTGGTATTCAGTTTTACACTAAATAAAGAAGAATTTACACTTCCACCATAATTTTAAACACACCATCTCATTGACTTCATCTCACAACAAAATTCTGAGTGTAGGCAAAGTGATTATCACTATTTGCTGAGGAAAGAAGCAGATATTTACGTGAAGGTTATAGCTTTATGAGTCAGAACAATAACTTAAAGAAAGTGCTCAATTAAATCTGGGAAATCTCTTTTTTTTTTTGTAAACTTTTAACGGCAATGAATTGAATACAATCATTTTAAAGACTAAAATACACTAGCTGGCTAGTGTATTAGAATACAATCATTTTAAATGCTAAAATACTCTAGCTGGCTAGTGTATTAAGTCATCAGTCTTTTTTGCAGAAGGGAGGACTGAGCCTTGCAACCAGAACTTTTCTGGGTCTAAGCTCAGGACCGTCTCAATGCTCATTGTACAGCCTCGTAGATTTGGAGCCAGAGGAAGTTGCCTTCTGAAGCCACAGCTTTTCTAAACATCAACCCAGGGCTAACCAAATCCACAGTAGCTTTTGTTTGAGCGTGGGAGGTGTTTTGAGATAGTCTCTGGAAGGTCCAAAGGAAGGGAAGTTAGTGACAGCTTAAACCACAGACACACTTTGTTAAAACTTAGTGGTAAAAGTGGAAATAATTAAATGTTGGTGGTCAAACACTCTGTGTTCCAGCCACAAGTTGAGACTGAGTTGGCACACTCTCCCACACCAGCAGGAGAAAGCAACCTGCAGACTGTGACTTCAGTCTCTGGCACTAGGGTTGTGTGAGATCTGGAATGACAGCAGCATTTAAAATCAGCAGAATTCCAAGTTGCTTGTCCTATTGAATCATGGAAAGGCTGTTGAGATTGATGGTTGTGGCAGTTCCTTTTTCAAAGAGGGAGGCTGAGGCCCATGAGTGTTGAGCATGGTTCATGTGGCCTGGGGTGACTGGGCTAAATGTAATGTCCACTTCTGTACTTTACAGTCTTTGTTGTAGCACATATGGTCTGTGTTCCTCCCTCCAGGCCTGTGTCCATTAGTGACGACCAGAATCAGGTTCCCAGGGCATGAGAGTCTCCTTTGTCTGGGAGCAGAGACCAGGTTGTCTCCAGGCAGGTGCCTAGTGTGGACTGAATTATAAGGGACCTATGAGAAGAGGGGGTGCAGTACCCCAAATCACACACTCTCCTTGTTGAAACAGCTAGATTGTGAGAAAATCCACACTACAATCATGGGCTCGCTTACCATTCACTGCTAGAGCTGAGACCGGGCAGAGTTTGCCACAGCCACTGTCTCCCCTGGAGCTTGCCTATCCTCTCCACATGATTGTCCTCAGCCTTCCTCTTTCTCCTCCAACACTTATGCCTCCTGCACATTTTAACCTAGGGGAAATGCAAGTCAAAACTACAGTAAGATACCTCTTCACACCCATTATAATTGCAAAAAAAAAAAAGCTAACAGTTGTTGAAATGGAAGTGGGAATATGTGAAAGAAAAATTCTGCAGCTGCTTTGGAAAATAATTTGGTTGTTCTGCTAAGGCTACATATAAAATTACCATAGAACCCCCGAAATCAACTCCAAACTACATACACAAAAAGTGCAAAAGAGGCATTCAAACAAAAACATGTATACATATGTTCATAGCAGCATTCACAATAACTAAAATCTGCAAACACACCAAATAAATGTCCACCAACAGAAAATAAGAAACAAATATAGTATGTCCATACAATGGCATACTATTCAGCTGTGAAAAGGATTACAACTCTAACGCTGCAATGTAAAGAAACTTAAATTTTGGCTCAAGAAGGTGAATGCAAAAGTCACATAGTGTCTGATTTTATTTATATAAATATTTATAATAGGTAAGTCCACAGAGACAAAATGCAGATTATTGGTTACTGGTGTCAGAAAGAGGACAGACTGGGTAGGAGCTTCTTAATAAGTAGGGTATTTCCTTTTGGAATGATGAAAGTAATTTGGAACTAAGATGCGGTAGTTGCACACACATATGCACATACTATGGATCACTAAGGAATTCATTAAGATACAGTTAGTTGTATATTATGTGAAGGAATTTGACCTCACTAAAAAGACAAAATTTCTTCCTCAGTATTCTCTCAGCAATGTGAGCTCTCTTTCCACAGAGTTCTTGTAGCATGGTGTTCTGGTCCCTTCACAGTCCAGAACTGCCTGCGGCCAGGGCAGCCACACACTAGACATGAACTTCTGCCACCCTGTCCAGCAACTCCTCGACCTGTTACCAGTGGAAGTTATCTGAGTTACTGGCGTCAAATCTATCATGGTCTGCAGTAATGTCAACTCTTGCCTCCTCAGAAGAAAGAATTTGACTGAGGGGAATAAAGTAGTAGAGGAGACAGAAAGGTTTCACAGAAAAAGTGGATGTTTATTTAAAATGTTTTAGAGTAAGAAAAAATGAAGAGTGCATTTGGAAGAGATCCAAGTGGTTGATTTGAATATATGCCATATATATGACTTGCAAATATTTTCTCCCATGCTGTTGGTTTTCTTTCCACTATACTGACAGTGTCCTTTAATGCACAAAAGTGTTTACTTTTGATGAAGCTCAACTGATCTATTTTTTCTTACATTTTGTGTTCATTCAGTGGTATAGCCAAGAAATCATTTACAAATCCATAGCCAATAAGCACATGAATAGATGTTCAAAACCACTAACCACTTAATACGTGACTATCTAAACCACAATGAGGTTACTGCTTTATCCCCATTGGAATTTTTCATTTTTTTTTTTAAGAAAAGTTTGAGAGTATGTGGATAAATTGGAACCCTTGTACATTGTGAAATTGTGGTGATGGTTGCACAATTTGAGCACAGTTAATGCTTCCAAATTATACACTCAAAAATGTTTGAAGTGGTACATTTGTTTATGTATGTTTTTCCACTTACAACGAAAGCTTCCTCAGAAATTGTCCTAAATTAGTTGCACGTGTGATGAAAGAAGACGCTCCTCTCCTATCATGAGTAGAAGCCTATTTATTTATTCATGCCAGTATACACACTCCTGGCTCTTCCACACACTCAGCATAATCTCATCAAGCAGAATGAGTCCCTTCTCAACTGGCCCATTTGTGCTTCTTTCCATCATTGCATTCTCCTTTTCAACTCACTACCTGCCCACTAAAAACAACTGTAACTTACAAGTCTGCTTACTGTCTCTAGAAACATTACTTCTCTGTAATGTAATAGAAATGAAATCATACAATATGTCATCTCTTCAGAGTGGCTCTTATCACTTAGCTTTATTTATGCCCGATTCATCCATGGCTTTGCATGACTTCATAAATCACCCCTTTTCTTTTGATGAATAGTATTTCATTTTATGAATTTACCTGGCTTGGTTAATATTGAAGGGCATCCTGATTCCTTAAAATATTTGGCCACTGTCAAGAGAGCAGTTATGCACAAATGCATATGGTTGTTGGTTAGACGTGAGTTTCCAAATCAGTTGTCTAGATAGCTAAGTGTGCAGTTGTTAGCCTATATGATGAGACCATGTTTACCTTTGGAAAAAACTGCCAAACTGTGGTAGAAGAAAACAACCATATTTTAAAGTTGCTGTACAATTATGCATTCCTTCAGCTCAACAATGGATGAGATTTTCTGTTGCAGTTTTGATTATATTTAAAAAGAAATTTAGACATAGTATAGCTGTTTAGCCCTCTCACTTTTATATTAATTTGCCTTCCCCGAATGACAGGTATTGTTGAGCATGATTTTGTTGTTATTGTTTGTTCATTAATCTATGATTGCTGCCAAAAAGCATATAGGTGTTGTGCCACAGAAAACCAATTTTAAGAAACGTACTCCCAGCTCTACTTAGTAAAACATAATAAAATTATTCTAGTGCACATAGTCATTTATCTGCTATTTTTTCTAATCTTATGGTGACTACAATAAAATAGTGAACTGTAGCTAATAAGACAATGTGGTGTATTAGCGTGATTTTTCCCTGTGTAAAAGTCCCTTTCAATCAAGTGATTTCTTTACGGATTTCAAGGGAGCAACACGAATGTCCAGAGGACAAACTAGTTTCTGTTGGAATTGAAAAAAGCTCTGATTTCAGCTTCACTACATATCTTGCAATGCTGAATCACTGATAAAAATTAGAACTATGAAGGTTTTGGCTCTTAAATCTGCTTCTCCAAAGGTAGGCCAAAATTTGAAATCACATGTGTTTCGTCTGTTAGTTTATCATCTTTCACAAAACATTACACTGCATCAGACTCAAATTTGAAGACTGGAATTAATTTAATAATGGTTCACTAACGGTTGTTTCTTTTTGTGTTTAGATATCACAAGTACTTATTTCAGCATTACACGTTTTAAATAAAAGCCAGAAAGAATGACAGATGAAATTAACCCCTTGAATTTGTAATGACTTGCTATTTGTCTTTTACTTACTACTGTTACTGTGTTTTCTGTCTTGAGAATACCAAAATAATAATGCATTGTACCAAGCATTCTAAAATAACTGCCTAAAAATGTAATTGAATCCTTTTTGTTTTGTTTTGTTTTCTTCTGTTTTGCTTTTTTGTTAGTTTGTTTGTTTTGAGATGGAGTCTTGGTCTGTTCAAATGGCTGTGCTGCAATGACATGATCTCAGCTTTGGTAACCTCAGTTTCCCGGGTTCATGCAATTCTCCTGTCTTAGTTTCCTGAGGGTCAGGGTTTATGGACCCAGCCACCACTACCAGCTAATTTTTTACATTTTTAGTAGAGAGCTTGTTTCACCATATTGACCAGGATGATCTCAAACACCTGACCTAAGGACATCCTCCTGGCTCAGCCTCCCAAACTGCTGGGATTACCGGTGTAAGCCACCATGCCTGGCCATGCCAATTCTTTTAGTTCTTTATGGAATCAAATGTAAGTTGAAAATCATCTTTCCTTATACATGTCAGTGCCTCAAGTTTGCTAGGAAAAATATAGAACTTCCAACCAAAGGATACTTATCGGCATCCAGAATTTTAAGAAAAGTTGTGAAATAAAATATCCAGCTTCTGGCTCTTTCCTGGTGAGCATGTTCAATGGCTGGGGAATCCTTGGAATCTGGGGGAAGGGTAGAGCTGGCATATGTGGGGTGATCTTTGGAGCCACTGCCACTCTGGCAGCCACTGCTGCTCCTCAGGAAATGGCTTGGAGCCTCAGCCTTCAGAAGAAGTAACAGAGGCTCAGCAAGGAGTATTTTGTGTGCCAGGTTTTCCATCTCCATATCTTTTTTGGTGATGTATCTATTCAGGCCTCTACTTATTAATTGGATCATCTTATTTCTTTGTATGTTTTGCATAAAAGTCACTTTTCAGATGTGTTTCCTAAATTTTTCTCAGCGTGTAACTTTTTTTTTTTTTTTTTGGTTCTCTTAACCAGAACATAGTTTTGTTTTGTTTTGTTTTGTTCTTTTGCTTTTTTTGAGATGGAGTCACCCCTTGTCACCCAGTCTGGTATGCAAAGGTGTGATTTAGGCCCACTGCAACTTTTGTCTATTATGTTGAAGGGATTCTTCTGCCTCAGTTTCCTGAGTAGCTTGGATTACATGTGCCTGCCAACAAGGGCACATTTTTCTTTTCTTTTTCTTTTTTTTTTTTTTGTATTTTTAATAGAGACAGCATGGCAGTCAGTTACTATGGGATGAAACGAAGGGGGTTGAATTTAGAAATAGAAACAAAGACAAAAAAGATCTGTTTTAAAAGAGGGGACAAGGGTCTCATTTCTTCTAGTCAGCAAAGACACTGAGCTTCTACAGGCCTTGATATTTATTAGGCAGAACCTACAAGGAGGAAAGGTAATTGTTGGTCAGCTTCTTGATTTATCACTGCCTCACATAATTGCTTTCTTTATACTACAGGCTTCAGATGTTCCTATATATTACCACAAGAAATACTGTGCTTGGGGCATGACTGTCCTCAGCATTCCTTCTGGCACCAGACTTGGTGTGTCAGGTTGCCAACATGCTGCTTTCATGAGAACAGTTCCCTCTCTGTTCATAGACCCTCCAGTCATTACTGAGTTGGTCACAACCCTCATTCTTTTGGCCTGCAATGTCTTCTCCTTTTTGTTTTTGCATTAATTGAGTAAAGATAATTGCAGGCTGTGCAGCTCTCAACTGTTGTTTGGTGGTCCAGCTGCTTTTACAGACAATGAACATAAAACAGAGACATAATAACATTACTCTGATAATCACAAAAAAGACATTGAGGTGATGTTTGGAGGAGGCCCAAAGGTTAAGGCTCTCTAAACCTTGCAGGAATTCTGCCCAAGTTCTCAGAGGTGGCTGAAATACTTGAGTACGCTTATTCAAGTTAAGAATTTTACTTTATAAATCAAGTTTCCATAGATATTCCCTTTGGTTTTATTCCAAATTGATTACATAAATATGAGTATGCTTAAAATGACAATGCAATTGCTGCCGCAACTACAAGTTTCTTCTTGGTTTCCTAGCCACAGAACTGTAGTCTTTAACATTGCTACTTCCGTGTGTATCTCAGTGTTAAGTTTATCTTTAAGCATCCATGTGTGGTCGGCTGTACACATCCAATTTTCTACATATTGAGATGTTTGAATGGAGCTGCACATTGCTACTAAGGACAACACAACAGAAGTTATTAATTCACCTAAGGAGAATTACAAAAATTTTCATATCTAAAGCTCTACAAGCACAAGGAATAAGCTGAGTAAGAAAAAAGTTTACAAAATGGAAATCAGAGGTGGCCACTCAAGGCTCAGACAGATTTACAGAAATCTGTAATCCAGGATTGTGAACTAGAATTACTAGGGTGGTTATGCTGTATGTTTGTACGGTGCTATGATCAAGGGAATAAAACAGTTGGCAGGAATCACAAGTCAATTGGGCATCGTTCACCTGGAGTTGGTCCTTTTTGCTGCTAGAAAAACATAAGTTTAAAAACACAAATTGTAATTGAGTGGTAATGTTTTCTACAAGGGTAAGATTAAAACGGTGTTCAGCACAATTACTATAATTAGACAGTGTTCTGACACAAATGCTGCCATTCATATAGTAGAGTGCTGCCTTCCCTATCGACTCCTGAATTGGACCTCTCTTTCCTTGGTAATGCCATTGAGGCAAAGGTGGGCTAAAGCCTGTTTCATGCCAAGTGAAACTTGCTGCAGATTGGGATTGAATCCCAGTGCAATATAGTGAAGAGATACTGACCAGTGTCAGCGAAGTTTATGCCACGAGGTCAGAGTCTCATCTCTCCCATCTAAATGTCCACAGGGACCCAGAAAATAATGTCTCCCATTAGCATGTACTGTTGTCTAGTTGGAGGCCAAGACACTGGGTTCAAATTGGGGGGTAAGAATTATCAAAGGGAGCCCATTCTATATAATTAATACAATTTGGGGGATGGGGCTGGGAGTGATTAGTAGCTACACCAGTAATGTTAACAGAGCTAAGGCCTAATAGGTACATCTTTTTTTCCATGTTAACTCAGTCATACTTGGGATTAATTTGCAAGGCCACTGCAGTTGAGTGATGTACCCTGGTGATGCATAAAGGAAGTCCCTCCAATGGAGCCGCATAATTGATAATCATTGTTCTGAGAGTCTAATTACTCTTTGTCATGGTGTGTTAGGGGTCCTGGTGCGCGTGCTTCCTGATCATGATAGATGTCAGGGGGAATGTCACTCCAAATTACAGTTGATAATACTGGGGGATTGGGAATATATGCCCAATATGTGTTTGTCTCTGCACAAGGAAAACCTACTGCACAGGATGTTACAGGTAGCGTGGCCATAAACGTGAGGTCAGGGGTGTTTGCCTGACCCTGGTGCTCTAGCAATTTCAACTGACTCATGGCTTGTAATGAAAGAGTTGGATCCATAGTTGGGATCCATGGCTCTCTCCAGTCTCCCTTTACATGGTCACAAACACATTGAGGGCACCCACATAGATTATCCACCTCCTGTAAAAACACAAGTATGCCCTCGTCCTTACATCAGTAAATCTACTGAGCCTTTCCATTGTCCTTAGGGGGATTTTCATAATATTTTTGGGTATACTTTCCTTTTTCCCTATAACATTTACCAGTGTCCTTCTGCTGTAGTCTTACTATCTGTGCCAGGAGTCAAAAAATTTAAAGTAAATAAGTAAAAAAAAAATTAAAGTAAAAGTAAATGTATTTTGTTTGAGGGGGTAACTGGTCTCTTGTTTCCCCTTTCTGTCTTTTTCAGCACACATTGTAATGTTTGATCTGCCCACTCTATAATTCCTTGTCCTTGGGTTTGTAAGGAATTCCTGTTTTATCAGTGATTGACCATAGCTGTAAAAAATTTAAAAAGCGTGACTAACATAAGCGTGTCCATTGTCAGTTTTTAATTGTTTAGGGACCCCACATATGAGCAAATGATGACAGACAATGTCATTATACATAACCAGCTGTCTCACCTGGTTTGCATGTAGCATGCCGCATATGAGAATAAGTGTCTGTAGTCACACGAACAAAGGAGAACTTGCCAATGGCAGCTTTGTGAGTAATATCCATCTGTCAGATTTCATTTGAAGCTAAGTCTCATGGGTTACAGCCTTCTATGGGTGTGACTCCAGTGACATGCTGACAAGGAGGACAGGCTTGCATGGGCTGCAGCCTGGCTGTTAGGCAAATGAAACATACGAGTAAAGGCAGCGTTTTGATGCAGTAATACATGAGAAGGTTGAGCTTGTTGAAGTGCAGAACCAATCAATTTATTGGCTCTATTATTACCTATAAATAGTGGTGTAAGGAGTTGTGTGGGAGAGCAAATATGAGAAATATAAAAAGCAGCACAAGAGCAAACAGCTTGTTGAAGTCTTAGAAACAAGTTAAACAGCTCTGGTTCTAGGGTATTTTTAATAGTGGCAGTCCCAATATGACCGGCTACATTTACAACATAGGCTGAATCACAGAGAGTGTTAATAAGAGATGAAGCTGTGAGCTCTAAAGCCTGAATAACTGCCATTAGTTCTGAGCATTGAGCTGAAACTCTGGGGTTTTTTATTGTTTGAGCATGGTTAGTACCATAAGTAGTTTTGCGACCTTTGTAAGAGCCATCAGTAAGTAGATCTGGCTGCCTGAAGTGAGCTTGTGATGAGTAATCATGGGGAAAATGAAAAGTTTAACTTTTAAAATTGCAAAATTTTGTCTGATGGACAATGTGTATGTATTATTCCTACACAATCTGAAAGAGCAATTTGCCACACAGTCAACATTTACCATGCTGCAGCCTTTTGTTGGGAATCCAATATTTCTCCTCATGCTTTTAGACTGACTCTAAAAGGAGAACAGTAATTTTGTCTGAATCATATCTCTTAAGCGATTTTGATCTATTCCTACCCCTCGTTATACATTGAGTAGTTAAAGAAAGATAAACTTGTAGAGACTT
The DNA here is from genome assembly GCF_028885625.2 of Pongo pygmaeus. Taxonomy (NCBI): domain Eukaryota; kingdom Metazoa; phylum Chordata; class Mammalia; order Primates; family Hominidae; genus Pongo; species Pongo pygmaeus. Next base: position 32,689,800 of record NC_072397.2, on the reverse strand, counting down.
TACTCTCTGATTGAATTTCAAAAAAAAGCCATTCTATTACAATTACATATTTTTCTATGATCTGGCCTAAAAGTCCTGTTGGAGAATGGGGGGTAGAAAGGATAAAGGGAACCAAGGGCTTTTGTGGCTGTAGCTGGGAGGCATGTGATTGCTGACGAATCTGCTCCACAAGCTGTAACTCAGCTTCTGCTTCCTTAGTAAGTTGCTGGAGCAGCTAGTTTGTCTCCTAAGCACATTGCCCCTAATGAAGAATTTCCATGGAGTGTTTGAGTTGATGAGTAGCAATACCTAGGATTGGGCACAGCCGATTTATATCTCCTAAAAGTTGTTGGAAATCATTGAAGGTTTGTAATCTGTCCATATGGAGGACTACTTTCTGAGGTCGAACATTTGTTTCAGTAACAATAGTGCCTAAGTATTGGTATGGGGATGTTGTTTCTCCATTTCCTTGAACTATTTTGAGATCTCCCCCTGTTTTGCTTCTCTCAACAATTGGGGTAATAACTCTTCCGTTGGAGCAGCCAAAAAGATTTCATCCATATAATGAATGAGTTAGGCACTAGGAAATATATCATGAGGCTTCTTTAAGGACTGTCCTACAAAACGCTGAAATAGCGTAGGACCGGTGAGCATGCTTTGGGGTAAAAGTTTGCTTATCCTTCTCATGTAAGGGTATAGTAAGGAAATAATCTTTAAGATCTACTACTATGGGAGGTCAATCACTTGGAATGGCTGCCAGGAATGGCAGACCTTGCTGTAATGCACACATTGATTTAATCTGTGCATTAGTAGCTCTCAAATCTTGCAGCAATTTGCTGGCAAAACGGTCTGTTTTTAGATACTAAAATTTTGTTGAAGCTTTACCCTTGTGTTCATACATATGTATATGTATATGTGTGTATATATATATATATGTGTGTATATATACATATAAACATACACACACGTATGTGTGTATATATATGTATGTAATATGCACATATGTAATACGCATATATGTAATACTCAGGGTTTATGGATGTATATATATACACTCTGGTATGTGTATATAGATGGTATGTGTGTATGTACATATATACGTATACACATACCCACACATATGTCTGTCTATATATATACACACATGTATGCACACATATATATAAGTGAGTGTGTATATATATGTATATATGCATGCTCTGGCTATAAATGTGTGTATATATGTACACACACGCACACAGTTTACACAAATTTATGTATACACATATATGTATGTGTGTATATATGTTTGTGTATACATATAATTCCTAATTCCTTATAAATATATAAAATTTTTTTTATATATATACATATATATATGTATATATATATGTATATATATGTATTTAAAATTCCTTGTTTGTCTCCTAAGTACATTCAACCCAAAAACTTCCAGGTATGTGGGAAGCCAAAGAGAGATTATGCAGTAGTTAGATTGCAGAAAGAGTCTTTAACAGAGTTTGAGTCTTTATATTATCGTTGGTTCCCTTACTCTGGTCCTAGCAAAACATTGACATCTTCATAAATAAGACGAATTGACTTTGAAACTTAACATTGTCTTCTTATTTATATATCAATGTAGCAGGACGAAGAACAGTTGCCTCAAAAATGATTAAAAAAAAGATTCCATTCCTTTCCTTCTTTTATAAAAACTTCAGCAATGAGGTTGGAAATTGTCTCTCAAGGGCAGCGTCTTGTTCACTGTTGATAGTGGAGATTCTCTGCTTACAGATGGGACACAGGGTCTTAAAATTATTAGTGGGACATGGGAGGAAGAGAATTTTAGAAGCTAGACATTTTGGGCGAAGGGCTGACAAGGCTCTATGCAGAGAAAAATCCTATCTTACTAGGTGACACTGTAGGATCTGAAAAATTAGATAAAAACTCTGATTCCAAACACTTTTCTGTCAAAAGTTAGAGAAGGGGGGTGAAGCCAAGATGGCTGAATAGGAACAGCTCCAGTCTACAGCTACCAGTGTGAGCCACAGAGAAGAGAGGGGATTTCTGCATTTCCAACTGAGGTACCAGATTCATCTAACTGGGGCGTGTCAGACATTGGGTGCAGGACAATGGGTGCAGTACACCAAGCATGAGCCAAAGCATAGTGAGGCATTGCCTCACCCAGGGAGCACAAGGGGTCAGGGAATTCCCTTTCCTATTTAGAGAAAAGGGTGACAGATGGCCCCTGGAAAATCAGGTCACTTCCACACTAATACTGCACTTTTCCAATGGTCTTAGCAAATGGCACACCAGGAGATTATATCTCGCACCTGGCTTGGAGGGCCTACATGCATGGAGCCTCACTCATTGCTAGCACAGCAGTCTGAGATCAAACTGCAAGGCAACAGAGAGGCTGGGGGAGGGGCGCCCATCATTGCCGAGGCTTGAGTAAGTAAACAAAGTGGCCGGGAAGCTCGAAATGGGTGTGGCCCACTGCAGCTCAAGGAGGCCTGCCTGCCTCTGTAGACTCCACCTCTGGGGGCAGGGCATAGCCAAACAAAAGGCAGCAGAAACCAATGCAGACTTAAATGTCCATGTCTGACAGCTTTGAAGAGAATGATTGTTCTCCCAGCACACAGCTTGAGATCTGAGAATGGACAGACAGCCTCCTCAAGTGGGTCCCTGAACCCCACATAGCCTAACTGTGGGTCCCTGAACCACACATAGCCTAACTGGGAGGCACACCCCAGTAGATGCAGACTGACACCTCACATGGCTGGGTACTCTTCTGAGTCAAAACTTTCAGAGGAACGATCAGGCAGCAACATTTACTGTTCACCAATATCTGCTGTTCTGCAGCCTTCACTGCTGATACCCAGGGAAACGGTCTGGAGTGGACCTCCAGCAAACTCCAACAGACCTGCAGCTGAGGATCCTGATGGTTAGAAGGAAAACTAACAAACAGAAAGGACATCCACACCAAAACCCCAACTGTATGTCACCATCATCAAAGACCAAAGGTAGATAAAATCACAAAGATTGGGAAAAAAAACAGCAGAAAAACTGGAAACTCTAATATTCAGAGCACCACTCCTCCTCCAAAGAATGCAGCTCCTCATCAGCAATGGAACAAAGATGGATGGAGAATGACTTTGACGACTTGAGAGAAGAAGGCTTCAGATGATCAAACTACTCCGAGCTAAAGGAGGAAGTTCGAACCTATGGCAAAGAAGTTAAAAACCTTGAAAAAAAATAGATAAATGGCTAACTAGAATAACCAATGCAGAGAAGTCCTTAAAGGACCTGATGGAGCTGAAAACCATGGCATGAGAACTACGTGGTGAATGCCCAAGCCTCAGTAGCCAATTTGATCAACTGGAAGAAAGGGTATCAGTGATGGAAGATCACATGAATGAAATTAAGTGAGAAGAGAAGTTTCGAGAAAAAAGAATAAAAAGAAATGAACAAAGCCTCTAAAACATATGGGACTATGTGAGAAGACCAAATCTACATCTGATTGGTGTACCTGAAAGTGATGGGGAGACTGGAACTATTATCCAGGAGAACTTCCCAAATCTAGCAAGGCAGTCCAACATTCAGATTCAGGAAATACAGAGAATGCCACAAAGATACACCTCGAGAAGAGCAACTCCAAGACATATAACTGTCAGATTCACCAAAGGTGAAATGAAGGAAAAAATGTTAAGGGTAGCCAGAGAGAAGGTTGGGTCACCCACAAAGGGAAGCCCATCAGACTAACGGAGGATCTCTTGGAGAAACGCTACAAGGCACAAGACAGTGAGGGCCAATATTCAACATTCTTAAAGAAAAGAATTTTCAACCCAGAATTTCATATCCAGCCAAACTAAGCTTCATAATTGAAGGACAAATAAAATCCTTTACAGACAAGCAAAGGCTGAGAGATTTTGTCATCACCAGGCCTGCTCTAAAAGAGCTCCTGAAGGAAGTGCTAAACATGGAAAGGAACAACAGCTAGCCTGCAAAGATATGCCAAATTGTGAAGACCATCAAGGCTAGGAAGAAACTGCATCAACTAATGAGCAAAATAACCAGCTAACATCAAAATGACAGAATCAAATTCACACATAACAATATGAACTTTAAATGTAGATGGGCTAAATGCTCCAATTAAAAGACACAGATGGGCAAATTGGATAAAGAATCAAGACCCATCAGTGTGCTCTATTCAGGAGACCCATCTCACATGCAGAGACACACATAGGCTCAGAATAAAGGGATGGAGGAAGATCTACCAAGCAAATGGAAGACAAAAAAAGGCAGGGGTTACAATCCTAGTCTCCGACACAACAGAATTTAAACCAGCAAAGATCAAAAGAGACAAAGCCATTACATAATGGTAAAGGGATTAAATCAACAAGAAGAGCTAACTGTCCTAAATATATATGTTCTCAATACAGGAGCATGAAGATTCATAAAGCAAGTCTTTAGAGACCTACAAAGAGCTTAGACTCCCACACAATAATAATGGGAGACTTTAACACCCTACTGTCAACATTAGACATATCAACGAGACAGAAAGTTCTCAAGGATATCCAAGAATTGAACACAGCTCTGCACCAAGCAGACCCAATAGACATCCACAGAACTCTCCACCCCAAATCAACAGAATATACGTTCTTTCCATCATCACCCCACACCTGTTCCAAAATTGACCACATACTTGGAAGTGAAGCACTCCTCAGCAAATGTAAAAGAATAGAAATTATAACAAACTGTCTCTGAGACCACAGTGTGATCACACTAGAACTCAGGATTAAGAAACTCACTCAAAACTGCTCAACTACATGGAAAGTGAGCAACCTGCTCCTGAATGACTACTGGGTACATAATGAAATGAAGACAGAAATAAGGATGTTCCTTGAAACCAAAGAGCACAAAGATACAATATACCCGAATTTCTGGGACACGTTCAAAGCAGTGTGTAGAGGGAAATTTATAGCAGTAAATGCTCACAGGAGAAAGCAGGAAAGATCTAAATTTGACACCCTGACATGACAATTAAAAGAACAAGAGAAGCAAGACCAAACACATTCAAAAGCCAGCAGAAGGCAAGAAATAATTGAGATCAGAGCAGAACTGAAGGAAATAGAGACACAAAAACCCCTTCAAAATATCAATGAATCCAGGAGCTGGTTTTTTGAAAAGATCAACAAAATTGATAGACTGCTAGCAAGACTAATGAAGAAGAAAAGAGAAGAATCAAATAGACGCAATAAAAAATGACAAAAGGGATATCACCACCCATCCCACAGAAACATAAACTACCATCAGAGAATACGATAAACACCTCTACACAAATAAAGTAGAAAATCTAGAAGAAGTTGATAAATTCCTCGACACATATATCCTCCCAAGACTAAACCAGGAAGAAGTTGAATCTCTGAACACACAAATAACAGGCTCTGAAATTCAAGAGCTAAAAAGCAAATAAAGAGCTTTAGCACAGCAAAAGAAACTACCATCAGAGTGAACAGGCAACCTGCAGAATGGGAGAAAATTTTTCCAACCTACTCATCTGACAAAGGGCTAATATCCAGAATCTACAAAGAACTCCAAAAAATTTTCAAGAAAAAAACAAACAACCCCATCAAAAATGTGGGTGAAGGATATGAACAGACTTTTCTCAAAAGAAGACATTTATGCAGCCAAAAGACACAAGAAAAAATGCTCACCATCACTGGCCATCAGAGAAATGCAAATCAAAACCACAATGAGATACCATCTCACACCTGCTAGAATGGTGATCATTAAAAAAAATCAGGAAAAAAACAGGTGCTGGAGAGGATGTGGAGAAATAGGCACACTTTTAAACGGTTGGTGGGATGTAAACTAGTTCAACCATTGTGGAAGTCACTGTGGCGATTCCTCAGGGATCTAGAACTAGAAATACCATTTGACCCAGCCATCCCATTACTGGGTATATACCCAAAGGATTATAAATCTTGCTGCTATAAAGACACATGCACACGTACGTTTATTGTGGCAGCACTTGCAAGCCCAAAGACTTGCAACCAACACAAACATCCAACAATGATAGACTGGATTAAGAAAATGTGGCACATATACACCATGGAATACTATGCAACCATAAAAACGGTGAGTTCATGTCCTTTGTAGGGACATGGATGAAGCTGTAAACCATCATTCTCAGCAAACTATCTCAAGGACAAAAAAACAAACACTGCATGTTCTCATTCATAGGTGGGAATTGAACAATGAGAACACATGGACACAGGAAGGGGAATATCACATACTGGGGCCTGTTGTGGGGTGGGGGAAGGGATAGCAGTAGCAGACATACCTAATGTAAATGACGAGTTACTGGGTGCAGCATACCAACAGGTCACATGTATAAATAAGTAACAAAACTGCACGTTTTGCATACGTACCATAAAACGTAAAGTACAATTTAGAAAAGAAAAAAAAAATTCTTCCATCATTTTATTTTGAGCCTAGGTGTGCCTTTGCACATCCACTATGTCTCCTGAATAAAGCACACTTAGTTTATTTATATTTAAGGTTAATATTGTTATGTGTCAATTTGATCCTTGCATGGTGATCCTGGCTGGTTATTTTGCATATTCTTGATGCAGTTTCTTCATAGTGTTGTTGGACTTTATATTTGTTATTTTTTGCAGTAGCTGTTACCAGATGTCCCTTTCCATATTTAGTGTTTCCTTTAGGAGCTCTTGTAAGGCACTCATGGGTTTGACAAAATGTTTCTACATTTCCTTGTCTGAAAATAATTTTATTTCTCCTTTGGTCATAAAGCTTAGTTTGGATGGATATAAAATTCTGGTTCAAAAATTATTTCTTTTAAGATCAGTGAATATTTGCCACCTCTCTCTTGTGGCTTGTAGGGTTTCTGCAGAAATATCTGCTGTTAATCTAATGGGCTTCCCTTTGTAGGTAACCTAATCTTTCTTTCTGGCTGCTCTAAACATTTTTTTTTTCCTCTTTTTCTACCTTGGAGAATCTGCCAGTTGTGTGCCTTGGAGGCTGTCTTCTCATGAAGTTTCTCATTGGTGTTGTCTATATTTCCTGAATTTGTATGTTGGCCTGTCTTTTTAGGTTGGGGAAGTTCTCCTGCATAACATCCTGAAGTTTGTTTTTCAAGTTGGTTCAATTGTCCTCATTACTTTTGGGTATACAAATCAATCACAGGTTTCGGCTTCTCACATAATCTCATATTTCTGGGAGGCTTTGTTTCTTCCTTTTCATCTTTTTTCTCTAATCTTGTCTTCATGCTTTATTTCATGAAGTTTATCTTCAATCTGTGATATTCTTCCTTCTGCTTGATCAATTCAGCAATTGATCCTTGGGTATGCTGTGCACAGTTCTTGCCCCGTGTTTTTTAGCTCCATCAGGAAATTTATGTTTTCCTCTAAACTAGTTATAATAATTATTATTATTACTTTTGAGACGGAATCTCACTCTGTAACTAGGCTGAAGTGCAGTGGTGTGAACCCAGCTCACTTCAACCTCCACCTCCCCTGTTCAAGTGATTCTCCTGCATCAGCCTCCTGAGTAGCCTCTCTTCACTGAGAGTTGTACACTTATTGGTATTGCACGTTGGCAGGCAGATTTGTCTTCTCTCAGCTTAAAGCTGAGGACACATCTCAACAACCTTCCTGCACATAGAAACTACCCACTCTGAATCTCCTCTCCACGATGGCTTCAGAGACATTGTACCAACCTGTCAGCCAACTGCACTTGGTCACTCTAGGTCTTCTCTTAACTGAGTGTTGCATGGTTGCAGGTATGTCCTGTTTGTGAAATGGAGTTACCTCCTTTTGGTCACCTGAGAGCTGTACATTCACTCAATAAAGCTTCTATTTACCTCAATTATTCTCCAGTTGCCCACAAGCCTTATTCTTCCTAGGCATGGAAGAATAACTCAGAACCCACTTAAGGGCAAAACTATAAGATTAGTAACAAAAGCGGGTCTGAAACAAACAAACCCTCATTTGTCACATTTTTGATTACTGGGATTTAAAAAATAAAAAAGGATAGAAGAGGTTCAGTCCTTAAAGGAGCCCAGACTTAAACCTTTTCAAAGCCAGGGCTGTGATACCATTTTGGGGGCTTTGTAGTTTCTGGCATTTTTAAGCTTCTGGATGCCACTATATTTCTGAGTGGTGAAGGAAAAAAGGCTTCTACTATGCTGATACAGCCTAAGGCTTGGAGGGGGCTGGCATCACCTGGGCTTTCTCACCTTATCACAGCCAACATACTCAGCTGTGTGAAGTGGCTGGACTCAACAATCGCTCACTCAGGCTTCTCTCACTGTTCTGGGCCTGTCTCACCCATAGTAAAAGCAGAATCTGAGCACAGAGCTTGAGATGAGTGCAACCTGTCAAAATGAGTGGCAAATTTAGCCCAGCAGGCCCAAGAGAAATTTCGCCAAAGGTGCTACTGTCCACTGAGGTTTTTGGCTGGGAAAGGGAGAGTCTATAGATCCTGCCACAAAAGTCACTGTGATCATCAAGGACCAGTAGATTATTCAATCATGCCCATGTAATGAAGCCTACATAATAACCCAAAATGACAGGCTTCAGAGAGCTTCTGGAAATCTGAACTTACATAGTATCCTAGAAAATTGTGTGCACATAAAACTAGACATTAATAATTTTAAACGTCTGGGAATATGTATGTGTTTTTCCTTTGTTTTGAAGGAAGTTTCTGCATTTAATCATGTGTCTAGAATTTTAGCTCATTAAATAGAATATAATCTAAGTTAATCTAAAAAGCACACTTTATGACCACTAAAACTTAGATATTTCTACCTAAATGATTCCATGATTGACTAATCCTGCTCAAGGTTTACTTTAAAGAGGTAGCGGTTTATTCATGTTAACAGTGTAAGTTCTAGAGGCTTATGCAAAAAACAAAATACAAATCAATTGATAGCTCAGCAAAAATTCTAACCATATGTTCAGTTTAGAATGTTGTGTCTCTGAGATATTTGTGACTTGGTGAATTCAAATCAACATCTCAGTTGTTTTTGTGTCTCTGTTTAGGGGAGGGCAGCAGAAACTACCTCACACTCCATCAGACTCTGCATTCTAGGATACTTAAAATAAAATAATAACAATAAAAATCACTACTACAGACTTTCAGTCATCCAAATCTAACAAAAAACAATTCTGGCCTTTTATATAGTAGTAGGCATAAATAAAAATTAGAGCTCTTCCAGGCGCGGTGGCAACACCTGTAATCCCAGCACTTTGGGGGGCCGAGGCGGGTGAATCACGAGGTCAGAAGATAGAGATCATTTTAGCTAACATGGTGAAATATCGTCTCTGCTGAGAATAGAAAAAAAAAAAAAAAGCCAGGCATGGTGGCAAGAGCCGGTTGTCCCAGCTACTTGGGAAGCTAAGGCAGGAGAATGGTGTGAACCTGAGAGTCAGAGGTTGCAGAGAACGGAGACTATGCCACTGCATTCTAGCTTGGGTGACAGGTGAGATTCTGTCTCAGAAAAAGAATAAAAAAACATAGAGCTTGCACGAGCAGTCTAATGCTCACCTGCCTGCTCTTATATTTGGGCTTGTGCATAAAGTAATTACATTTGGACAAAAAAGCTGTTTCATCATTTATCTTACAGTTACAGTTCTTGAAGTGAATTGGTAATATTAAAATGGTAAATTTCAGAAGAGATTTTTGGATAATTATTTAGGTGATTCTTAACCTCTGACCAATGGACCTCTATAACTATGTAGGGATGCTCTACAAACCTATGAATATTTGATTCAAGTTTATTTAGAATATTGTTATACAATTAAAAATTCTTACACTTAAAAAACGATTCACAGTTAGATGTTTTACACATCAAATGTTTACATATTGGAGACAACTATTATATTAAATTGTACTTCCAGTTTTACATGCTTCTTTGTATATAGCTCTTGCCATAATTGTTTTGTAAGTGTTCATTGATTCAGAACATAGTAACTCTGTACTGGTTCTTTCCCTATTATTATTTTTGTTATTGTTTTGGGTGCCTTTTTTCTTTGAGAGACAGGGTCTCACTTTGGCACCCAGGCTGTCCTTTGTACTGCAGTGGCCCAGTCATAACTCACTGTAGCCTTAAACTCCTAGGCTCATGCCATTCTCCCATCTCAGCCTCCTGAGTAGATAGCACCACAGGCACATGCCACCATGTCTGGCTAATTTTCTAAAAAAAATTGTAAAGATAGGGTCTCACTATGTTGCCTAGGCTGATCTTGAACCCCTGGCTTCAAGCGATTCTTCAGCCTCTTATTGTTATTTTTTTTTCTTTTTTTATTTTATTTTATTTTTTTGTTATTTTTTAATGTAGGCCTCCCCATCCCTATTTACATAAAATTATACACATGAGTATCAAACATAGCCTACAGAGGCCCTATGAAATTCAATGCCAAGTAAAACATACTTTTGCTTGGCACCTTGTGTAATCATGGTGCAATAATCAATATTAAAATAACAATTGAACATGTTTTGTGATGGAAAGATAGTGTCATATTAGTCACACTTTTAGAACCTATTGCATGACTTAAATGTTTCTTTTTTAAAAAGGCTAAATAAGCTCACTTTGGCAAAGCGAACCTTCTGGGTTAATTCTATATAATTGATGAGCAAAGACTTTATTTCTAAAATATGTATTCAGCTTTCCAAGCAAAATAAATTGGTTTATTATTAAAGAAAAAAAAAAAAAAAAGTATCTTGGATATTTTCAGTCTCCTTTCAAGCCTTATCTATGGGTGAAATTATTTTAGGCTATGAACACGGATTAGGGCATCTTGCAGCTAACGATGAATTCTGCTTAGCTCAGTTCTTGTGTTCTGAGCAGACTGACTATTAGAACTCATCAATTTTTCTTTGTACACATTTGACCATGGATTCTGTCCCTTGTGCTGAGCCCCAGAATTTTTTTCAGCATTAACATACTCTCCTTGGCCTGTTCCAACATCATTTTAATTTTACAGCAAACAAAACCCTTACATTTCTCCACAACAACTGGATTACAAGAGGAAAGCTCTTTAATTTGGATCATAACCTCTCGAGTGAAAGTTTCAGTCCAAGACACATAAGAGACCAGGCCCTTGGCACATGAGTCCAGTGCTGTCAGCTTTCTCCCACCAAACCACATTTCACTGGCTGATGCTTCACTCATCATCTTGGGAAATATAATGGTAGAACAAGCCACTGAACTCTGTCCAAATGTTGTAAAAGAGGTTTCAAGCCAAGCCTGTCGGTTAGTCCCAAAGCAAATCACAAAGAGGCAATATGGATGCACCTAGTCAAATTACTGTGCTATTGCCTGATGCAAAAATAGGTTTCTTAAACCGAATAAAACTACGTGCCAGGTCTTTGTGGTGTCCACCATTTCAATGCTTGCTCTCTTTCTGTCATTTCTTAAATGCTCACAAAATCAAGACCACAACAAAGAGCACTGCCAGCTGCACTGAGCAGGGAGCACAAATTTGCTGTCATCCACAGCAGCCCTATTCAGGGCATTCTCAATTTCTTTCATTCCCTCTGTAATTAGTGAGGTATTCTCTGTCAATCTAGTTGATGATAATTTAAGGGTAATGACACTCTCTTTCCTCACCACAAGGTCTCTGAATCTGCTGGCATTTTCTGTTAACCTTAGGGTAAAATACATCCTTTTGATAAAAGGCTGTTTTGTTCAATCATCATTCATCTTTCTTTTCCCATCTCTCACTCTTCAAACAACTATATGAATTTTTTTTTCCATTGGCTGTTAATGGATTCATTAATACCAATGTACCTTCCTTGTTAGCTAAGCCTATAACCATGGAAGTGGTAATCAAGCCAGACACCAGAGACATTAGTGAGTGTATCTGGGGCCTATCCTTTCTTCCAGCCTCTTCTGCACTGGAATCTGATAAATCTCTGATGGGCTTCTCTGCTGCCATTTGTGCACCACCGTGTCCTGGTGATGTGACACAATAGGGTCCAGTTTCTCAAGTTCCTGAAAGCCACTTACTGAGTTCTTGCTGATAAATGGACTCTGAAGTGCAAGTGTCTTGATGGGTTAACTTCCTAGCTTCATATTTTTTGGTCACAGAAAGGTAAAGCTGCATTTATCCTAACGTTGTGGCCAGCAGCAACCATCTGGCTGTGTTTGGATTTGTGGTGTTTGTGAGTCATTAGTAATTTAGAAACGTTCTTAGAAAAGTTGGTGTAGGTGGATGTGGACGTTCCTTTTCTGGCAGTGTTTGAAAAACTTCTACTCATTCCAGTCCCTGTCTTTCTTTTTTTTTTTTAAGATGGGGTCAAACTCTCTCACTCATGCTGGAGTTCAATGGCATGATAGCTCACTGCAATCTCCGCTTCCTGAATTCGAGGGATTCTCCTGCCTCAGCCTCCTGCGTAGCTGGGATTACAGATGCATGCCACCATGCTCAGCTAATTTTTGTATTTTTAGTAGAGATGTGGTTTCACCATGTTTTACAGGCTGGTCTGGAACTCAAGACTGCATAATCTGTCTGTCTCAATCTCCAAATGTTCTGTGATTATAGGTGTCAGCCATCACACCCAGTCCAGTGTCCTTTGTCTCTGTTTTTCTGTCCTCTGTTAAAGTCATAATATTTCTTACAATTTACGAGGTTCTGTTCTGGTTGCCATGTGTCATCCTATTGGTCATAGCCTTTCCACTAAATGAAATACTGTCTTCCCATGTTTGTCTTGTCTTCTGCCAACAATATTTTAAACCTGAAACTTTTGGGAAACTAGAAAGAAAGAGATGGTATTGGAGCAGCTGCTCTGTCATCTTTCTTTCAGTTGAGACCCTACATAGTCACTGCATTCTGCCTCTAGTGCTTCAGCAGACCTTGGGTACAGATGAGCCTCTTCCACTTTGTGGCCTGTGGTATAGAAACAGTTGTGTGAAGAAGCAACTATGCTATGTCTCTTAGGCTCTCTACATTTACTCCATGGTTGGATGGCTCAGGCTTCCCTTTAGAGTGCCAATATGGCTGGCTATGTAGTCTCAGGTAAGAGCAGCTGAATCCTCTACTCTTAATTTGCTGGTGTAGTGCAGAAAGCTTCTACCTGCCTGGTACTTTTCCTTTGTGGCTCTTCTAATGTTTATATTAAACATTCTAAAGTTGAAACACTTCTACATTCATGTTAGTTTGCTCTCGTAACCATAAAAACACCACTACTCCTTTACAGCACGGCCCGTTCTATTTCACTTACTGAGTTCACATAATTATGCCTTTAGGCACTGTATGCCAAAAACACAAGTTAGTGAGTTTTTAAAATATATAGTAGTGGTTTAATTATGTGAAAAACCAATTGTGGAGTTGCACATTGATTTTTTTTAACTTTTATATTGTTTATATATTTATCTTTACCTTAATCTTTACTTATTCACACTGCTGTTTCAAGTCTGTTCATTTTATCCTAAAATACTCCAAAAGCATTTCTTAAAGAGTAGTCTCCTGGTAAAAGACTGCAGCTTTTAGGTGGGAATTTTATAATATCTCTATCACTTTTGATGGGCATTTACTGTAAACATAAGATTTCTGTTAAAAGGTTTTTTCTTACAGCATTTGGAATATATTAGTCTACTACTTTCAGACCTCCGAATTTTCAGAAAATAAATACACTGATTACTCATGAGGGTTCTTTTTACATGACCAGTCACTTCTCTTGCTGCTTTCAAGTTTCAAGTTGTTTTAGTTTTAGACAGGTTAATTATCAAGTAAGATTGAATGTGGTTGAGTTTATGCTGATTGGAGTTTGTTGAACTTCTTTGGTGTTTATTTATTTCCTCAAATTTGTGAACTTCTTGACCACTACTGTTTTAGTCTCCTTTAGGAGGACTGCTTGATGGTGTCCCACTGGTTTCTAGGTGGTTTTCTCAGTTATTTATTTATTTATTTATTTATTCCCTTCTTGACTTTACAATTTCAACTGCGCTTTTCTTAAATCTGCTGATATTTTGTTCTTCTATTTGCTCAAGTGTCCTTTTAAATCTCTGTAGAGTGTTTTTTTTTTAATTGAGTTTTGCTCTGTCACCAGGGTGGAGTTCAGTGAAGCAACCTCAGCTGATTGCAACCCCGGCCTCCTCATTTCAAACATTTGTCCTGCCTCAGCCTCTCAAGTATCTGGGACTACAGGTTCATGCCACCACACCCTGCTAATTTTTGTACTTTTAGTAAACACAAGGATTCACCATATTGGCCAGGATTATCTTCATCACTTGACCTCATGATCTAACTGACTTGGCCTATGGAAGTGTTAAGATTGCAGGTGTAAGCCACTGAGCCAGGCTGTAGTAAATTTTAGAGATAGTTCTTTAAGTTTTCAGCTCCAGATATACATATATATATATGTATATATATATATTTGTGTATATATATAGTGTATATATATACACACGTACATGTATATACACAATTATTTATATTATATATGATATATAAATATATAATGTATATAATAGAAATATATTTTATATGTATTTTATATATTTAGGTAATCTAAAGTCTAACATAAAGTCTAAGATATATGTATTATATATTATATATATTTTATATATAGTATATTTTATAAATATATTATATATATATTATATAATATGTGTATATATATATACATATATATTACAGAGAGAGAGAGAGCTAGTGAACCTGGCCTAGAATTTTCTTGTTAGTTTTACTGTCAGTTTAATTTATTGTAAATTTACAGTGTATTAATAACTTTTTTCTGTTCATGGCTTTCTATGCTTTTCTTCATTGCGTTAGCTTTCTAAAAAATCATTAATTTTAAAAATTATTTTTTAGCTAGCCTGCCATGTGTGCCACCTAGGAAAGGCTTCTGTTAGTGATTTTTTTCTTTTTAGGGTGGGCCCTACTTTCTTATTTCACTTTATGCTTTGTGATTCTGTTGGTGTCGAAAACAGGCATATAAATTTTTTAAGTGCTGTGCCTTTGAAAATCAGTTTTTCTCCTCTGTAGCTGGTTAAGGGTTTGTTTATTCATTGTCTAGGCTATTTCTGTCGTGACAATCAGTCTGACTGATTTTTTGGGGGTTTTTCTTGAGGCTGCATCATTTTGGAGCACAGAGGTTTAGCAGCGCGTTTTATTCTGAATTTTTACTTACATATGTTCTACTTTGAGTGTTTTGTCTATCATTCTCTGGCATCTAAAGAGAAAAAAAAGAAAAATTAAGAAAGAAAGGCTCTGCTTTCTTAAATCATCTGAAAGTTACTTGAGTAGGAGGAGAAAAAGTCTGCAAAAAGTTTGGAAAATGAAACAATGACTGCTCACCACTCGCAGGACCTCCATAATAAGAAACAGCAATCGGTTAGAAGTCCTCCTGAGATTTGGAGGATAAGGTCATTTTTGTCTATCATGTCTATTGACAGCTGCTCCAGAAGTATTTGTGAGGCTGCACGCCACTGCAGTATTTGATAAGAATAAATAACTGCTGTTGACCTATGCTGAAAAGCCGTTCGAGCTTAAATGTTGTTTACTTTACAAATCATCTTTCGAAAGCTTCAAAACTTCAGATAGGATCTATAATTTCAAAATATTTGCATCATAACGATTCTGCCACTGTACATATTGAATAGCTGAAGAGACAGATACATAGTGCTCTGTAGTCCATTCTCACATTTTCCCAAGAACCTGTGTCATTTTTCTTTCAATCTCTCTCTTTGCACTTAAAGTAACTCTTGCAGGGAAATCATATATGTGAACCCTTCTTTTAAAGGTGCATTTGCATCATTCTGTGCCTTTTTATGAAAGAGCTCACATTTAAAGTTATTAAAAGTAAAAAACTATTCACTCTGATATTTAATTACTTACATTCTGTATGTTATTTATCTTATTTGATTTTTAAATTTCTCCTTTAATCTTTCAGAAAAAAATTCTTAATTTCTCAAAACTTTCTTTTTATATATATTTTATACTATAATTAGTTACATTTGGGACCTCAATAAATATTCTAAACTTAAAACAGCCTACATTGGATAATACTACCTTGTTTAAATAATCTAAATTCTAAGTTCAACAATATAAAAGTACTCTACTGCTGTACTTTTGTATTCTTCTCAAATTATATTATTGTCTCAGATTATGTCTCCATGCACAGAGAGTCCATGAAATTAGATTTGTATTTTTTGTCTGTAATAGCTGCCTATAATAAGTGTAATTGTAATAATTATCTTTGCTAGGTAATAGTAATAGCTTTGTTTTGGTTGGGGGAGTGTTAGACACACATTTCTTTAGCTTCTTTTTATCTAGACATCTTCTGCTTGTGTATTACTTAACAACTTATAAATTTTCTTCGTTTCTTCAAGGTGTCTTCTTAGTTATTGGCAGCTTAGTATCCACTTAAATAGCATTTTCTATAAGAGCAAGTATACAAGCCATTATTTAAAAAAACTGAATATGTATTAACAGATTGTCAATTATATGAAGTAACTGCATTGTTGGTTCTCAGGAACCTAAATGTTTGTGATCAATTCCTGGCATTTTCAACCAAGAGTGACTTCTGACTTTGGCAAAACAGAAACAAAAAATGATTAATCAATTCATCATTTATCCTCTAGAAAAACTAGAGCAAACACAATAAATTAGCACATAAGGGCTGTTTTACACCTTCTAGAATTAGGAATCAGGGCCTCAATTTGAAAATGTGGATTTCAGTTTTGCAGGCTTCAACTGTGTCTGGGAGGCAGTATGACAATCCAAAAAATTAACTCTTTTAAAATTGTCTCTATTGATTAAATGTTTTCTTGGTTGATGTGAACTGTTGGTTTCCTGGGTGTAGACAGTTTTTTATTTGTTTGAGGTTTCTTTGAATGGTTTGATGCTGCCTGCTCTGCAATTTTGTTTCAGTTTTATTTGTGAAGCACTAATTGTTTTCTAATCTCAGTTTATTTTTATTCAGGAGATCTAAGTTTTATCCCATGAAAATGTTGTTTCAAATGCTGAAGTTGAATGTTAAACTTTTATTTTGAGTTTCTAGAATTTTTGTTTGTTTGTTTTGGTGGTTATATTGTAAGGTTTTTTGTTTGCTTTACATTAATTAATCCTATCAATTTCATGTAAAATACATGAGGTAAAAATTCTCTATCATGAGTACAGCTTGGTCTCATGTGAGACAAGCATAAAATAATTCCTCTCCAAAGTGACTTTGAAGTAAATATCTAAATAAAATAATAAGGGAATAATCTCACAAGCATGCATCAAGATCAGTAAGTTTGATGACCTCTACTGGAAGCCTTCTTAAATTATTTGAAAAACAGCTAGGTCACTGCGACTGGAGCAGACTGTGGAAGGGAAACTGTTGTTGACATTGAGCTCATGGAGGTAACAGACAGTCCATGTAAGTGGCTAGGGTTTCTATAATTCGATAGATTTTACTTTCTTTTTACCCTAAGCCTGGTTCATAACTGGAAGTGAAATTGGTAAGGTTGTTACCAGCATCTAGCACTGAGAGATTAGAAATGCTCACAAATATCTTAAAATCTAGAGTCTCAGGCCTCTCTTTGAGAAATTAACAGTGATAAATCATCTCTCCAGAAAACTGTAAATAAAAAAAGCACACTTTGATTTTATATTTTCAAGATCACTTAACTCAATCTTTGGTTTCTGTAAATCACAAGAATTTTAAGAAGCTTTTGTAAAGTTCTGTTGATTCAAGTTAGGATAAGTGTTAGTAAAGTGAAGTCAGTTCAGTTAGTCAACGATTACAAAGTAAACTATATATTTCTTTTTCACCCCTTTTCTTTTCCAATTACTTTTTAAATATTTCCATAAAACTCTAGTATAGCGGAAAAAAAAAAAAGCTAGGCAGCTTCTATTTCGAGGGTGGAAATTAAGAAAATGCAACGAATGGCTTTTGGGATAGAACTAAATTGACTACAGCTGGAAGGCATACAGAAAAGACATACACACCTGTGGATTGGCACACTACGTTATGCATACACAGTGGGCATAATATTTACCGTGAGGCAAAAATTAAATATGTCTTACGGCACAAAAGTTGCTAAACCATTATAATAACCAAGCCAAATCAAAACAAAAATCTCAAGGATTATAGCTGCGGTTAGAGAACTCTTGCTTTTGCTAAAGTTGTTGAGTAGAATTAACACTGATGTGTCTTCTACTATTCTAAAATTTTATTTTATAGAAGATTTTTATAGTTGGAATCTTTGTTCACAATTAGTTAGGCTCTGTCATGTCCTAATTAATCAGAAATAAATACATTCACAAAAATGTACATAAGCCAATTAGAGAAAATAAAAACAAGTGAATGAAGAAATAGCTGTAATAGAAAAATGTATGTGGAAATGTTAAGATAAATCCAAAAAGGAGGTTAATACATACAGTGTAAAATCTTCTACAGTTGATCAAAAGATATGTTTCCAAACTTTAGCAGCTAGCAATAACATGGTAGTTAACCATGGTTTGGAGGCTAGGCTCATCTCATGAATTTACATTTTTCTGCCTGATTTTATATTCACTAAAAGCTGATTAGATTGTGCCCACCTGATTACAGTGGATCAGCCTTCCACAGCTCACTGATTCAAAGACTGTTTTGGGGAAAACATCCAACAGATGCATCCAGGATTAATAGCCTGTATACCTCAATCCAATGAGGTTGACACTCAGTATTAACCATCACAAATACACCCCTTGACAACTTGAACCCATACACATCTCCTAAGAGCATACCTAATCTTCAAGTAAACAAAATAATAACATCATAATTACACATAACGTAATACAACTATCTTTGTTACAACCAGTAATTCACCAATCCCAAATCCAAACACTATTATGTGAAGCTAACAATATTAAGTTAACAATATTATGTGAAGTTAACAAATGTTGATTTGACGTCAATAAATCTAATGTCACATAATAAAGGAAAAGAAAAAAATGAAGGTACTATTACATGTGTATACATACGCAAACTTCTTTTTTAACAAAAAGAGAAACTATTTAGAACAATTAAAATCCTCATTTCTGCAGCCGGTCACCTGGCTCTATCTGGTGTTGATGTGTACCTTCTACCAAAATTTATGTGTTGCCTTTGCATGCAACAAGCACCTCAGCTGAGATCCCTTAATCCCTTTTCTTCCTTTCTTCCTTCCTCCCTTCCTTCCTTCTTTCCTTCCTTCCATTTTTCCTCCCTCTCTCTCTTTTCTTCTTTCTTGCTTTCTTCCTTTCTTTTCTGTTGGAGTAACCCAAACCTTAATTCCTGAAGGTTCTGGATCATTTACAGTCCTGTCAAAATTAGGCTGTCATAATTTTCCATTGACCTTAATCTCAGAGCATTTAAATACTATCAGGCACCCTGATGGATCTCCTGCGTTCCATGTATATTCTTCCATACCTCTGTTGTAAAATAGTAGACTGATTTTATCTTGCTAATTCAAGTCAATCACCATGTCCAACACTGTCATTCCGTTAGCCTGTTGACTGAAAGATAAGAGTAGCCCAAAATGCCAAGGAGGCAATCTTCACTGTCAGTTTAATGGAATTGTCATTCTGTCACCTGGTGGCAGAAATTCTCCCTCTGGAACTAAGACCTGTAAGTCTGCAGAACTTAATGTAAAGGAAACAGGAAGCAAACATTTTTCTAGTGGATCACTAGGGGTGATGGTGAGTGGGGACATTTTCACTTCCACCCGTTGATTTCTGTACCCATTAATTCTGGCTATGGCAAAAGTACTATATGTTCAACACAGTTTCAGAACATACATTGCCTTCTGGAGAACTTTGCACTAGGTTTACAAAGTCTTGTCCCATAGTTGGTATCGTAATTGTAACTTTAAAAGGCCATTTCACCATTCTATTAATCTAGCTGCCCTAGGATGATGGGAAACATGGTAAGACCAGTGAATTCCTGATACAGGAGCCCACTGCCACACTTCTTTAGCCATAAGGGGAGTGTCTTTGTCAGAAGGAATGCTGTGTGGAACGCTATGTTGGTGGATGAAGTATTTAGTGTATCCACAGTTGGTAGTCTTGGCAGAAGCATTGGATGCAGAATAGGCAAACACATATCCAGTATAAGCACCCTGAGAAATGGTGCCATATGGATGGATCGGTTTTGGAATCTTTTGCATGCAAATTGGGTGCTCAACAGTGGCCATAGCCAGGTTAGCTTTGGTGAGTAAAAGTCCATTTTGCTGAACTCATGCAAAATCTCCATCCCTGCAATCATGACCACTTTGTTTATGGGCCCTCTGGGTGATTACAGCAGAAGCCCAGGAAAGAGGTCGAGTGGTTTCCACAGGATGGTTTATTCTATCCGTTTGCTTACAAAATTTTTCCTCTTCTGAGGTCCCCGTTGTTGAACACTCACATGAAATATAATTATCCTCACAGTTTTTGACCACTCAGGGAGCCTCATCTAATAACTCTCTCTCAAATTACTTTGCCATCTATTTACTGATAATGCTTCTTCCAAGTTCCTGATCATCCAGACAAAACATTGGTTATGGCCCATGAACCCATATATAACAACACATCTGGCTATCTCTCCTTGGCCTTCTGTCTGCTGGGAAGAGGACCCTTCACCACTGTTCTTCATGGATATCCCAGCAAAATGCTGTGCTTCTGCAGCTGTTCATTTTTGGGTGGTGGCTCCATATATTGTGAAGAACCATCTGGAGCCAGGCCATAATCTTCTCCTATTCTGTCAACTGATCATAGGGAAGTATCCATGAGACCATCAGTGCAGGTTGGAGGGGAGAAGGCATGGTGGCAAGACTGGAGACCATGCGCATTTGAGCCACTTATGCATGTAACTTACTTGTGCCTTCAGGACTGGCTTGAGACTGGGCATGTACATACCACTACCATTTGATGATGAAATTCTGCTATGGACAACACACTTTATGAGTAGATGGATGAGAAAGCACCCAGTTCATGATAGGCATTTCAGTTCACTTGATGACTTCATGACTTATAGACAAGCATTCAGTTTCCACCAAACCCAGTAACAGGCCAAGAGCTGTCTCTCAATAGGAGGGTGGTTATCTGCAGAAAATGGCAGGGCCTTATTTCAAAATCCTGGAGACCTGTGCTCTGATTTACCTCTGAGATCCTGTCATTAGGCTCCAAACAGCACCGCTATCTACCACTGACATCTCCATCACCATTATATCTTCTGGGTCATATGGCCCAAATGGAAGAAAACTTGCCTGGGTCTTCTACAGAGCTCTCTCGTGTTGCAGACACTACTCACAACTGGCAGCCTTTTAAGTCACTCAATAAATGAGGGAGAGTAACAACCTCACATAAGGAATATGTTTTCTCCAATATCCAAAGAAACCGACTAGATATTGTCCCCCATTTTTTTGTTTGTATGAGGGGCCAAGTCCAGCAAATTGTTCTTTGCCTTAGAAGGAATACGGTAACAGGTCTTACCCCACTGGACCCATAGAAATTTTACTGAGGTAGAAGGTCCCTGAATTTTAGTCAGAATTATTTCCTATAATACGGTATGAACATGCCTCACTAATAAGTCCAGTTTGTTTGCTACTTCTCGCTCACTGGATCAAATCAGTATAATGTCATCAATGTCACAGACAAGTGTGATATCTTGCAGCAGCCAAAAGAAATCAAGGTCTCTCTGAATAAGATTAAGACACGAAGGTAGAGAGTTGGTATACCCCTGAGGTAGGAGAATAAAGGTGTATTGCTGGTATTGTCAGGTGAAGGCAAATTGCCTCTGGTGGGTCTTAAGGAAAGGAATGAAGAAAAAGGCATTTGCCCAGGCAATGACTGTATACCAGATGCCAGGAGACAAATTTATTTGCTCAAGCGATAAAACCACATTTGGTACAGCAGCTGCCATTTGAGTCACCACATGGTTAAGCTTACAAAAATCTCCTGTCATTCTCCAAGATCCACTTGTGTTCTTCACAGGTTAAATGGGAGAGCTGCATTTAGATGTGCTGGTAATGACCAATTCTGTGTCTTTCAAGTCTTTAATGGTGGTACTAAACTTCACAATCTCTCCGGGGTTGTGATATTGTTTTTGATTTACTATATTTCCAGGTAGAGGCAGCTCAAATGGCTTCCATTTGCCTTTTCCCATTTTAGTAGTCCTCACTCTACAGGTCAGGAAGCAAATGTAGGGTTCTACCAGCAGCTAAGTGTGTCTATGTCAATAATGCCTTCTGGCACTGGGAAAATGACCTTAGGATGAGTCTAGGTACACACTAGAACACTGTAAGTCTGACCGAAGCTAAAACTTTATTAATTGCCTGACCTTCATAAGGTTCTATTTTAACTGTAAAACCACAATGATGTTGTGTGTCTCCTGGAGTCAGTATCAGCTCAGATCCAGGGGCCAGTAGCCTGAAAATTCTGATCATTTCCCTTTCTTCAATGCACAGTTACCCTGACAAAAGTCTTGAAATTACTTAAGAAAGGATGGGAGAAAGATTCACTGCATAAATTGTTGGTAATGGACGGGGATCTTTCCTCAAGGGGACCCAGCCTCCCTTTCATTCAAGGGGTTCTGTGTCTCTAAATTGGCTCTGGTATGGGAATAACTTGAGAAGCTGTGGTTTTGTTTTTATAATTTAGAATAGTTCTTCATCTATTTGACACCAAAGTTTTCTGTTTCTATAACTTAAGTAGGAACACAGTAGGCTTTCTATCAATTTCACTCCCAGGAACATCTTGATTAATTAGCCATTGCCAGCGCTCTACAGGGGTCAGACTCTTCTGATTGCTGCTTCGTGACAGCTGTCCATTATGATACCTACACCCACCTTGCCTTTGATGGTCGAGTGTTGACACTTTGTTCCTGCCATCTTGGGATTCAATTATCTCTACTTTATTTAACTCTTATAATTAGTGGCTGTAGTTCCCACCCTTATATCTGACACACAGAGAAGAGTAATTACAGAGCTTTTCAAAGATGCAGGTGCTGCTCTACTTCTCAAGGCATTGATAGAGGGTATATCCTCTAGACTCTCTCAGTTGCGATGAGTAGGTTTAAAGCGAACTAATCCACTCCACCCTTCCAAACTCCAAAGGCCTTTGGATTTCATCCTTAACATTAAACCAATGGAGGGTAGACATTTACATAGCTCACTCACAGAAGGTGATCTTTGAATCCATATTTTAGCTAACTAAGCAGATAAACTGTTAGAAATTTTTAGCTCCCTGTGCTGCATCTTTAAGTGCAGAGTCCCTACTAAGTCAGCCCTAGTCAATAAATTCAGCCTGATACAACCCTGTGTTCCTTCTGCTATTATCCCATACCCATAACATCCATTTGCTTCTGTGTTCTCTAGCCTGCTGTTCATATATGTCATATAACTCAAACAGTTGTTTTTCAGTTTACCACACCTTCTCATGGGTTGCACTCTCAATATCACCTCAAAGAGCCTGCCAGTACTTTAATTTAGTTGCAAACTAAGAACAAAAAAGAGATGTTGGGGGTGGCCTCTGAAAAGAATCAACATTATCATACATGGCAGCTGACTCAGGGGAGGCCATCACTGTGGCCTCATCCAGCGCATGATTTATTTCTACAGGTAGAGGTGGAAAGACTGAAGGCAGCATGTGCCTCTTTCTTCCGGGATGCAGAACAATAATTGGAGATCTGCTGAATATCAAGGCTGAGTGACCTGTAACATAACTATGGATAAAACTTGCCACCTTGCTTATTGTATTGTGGAACACAAAAATAAGAGGACAGCTGTGGCCCTTCAGGGTGCACAGACCTAGGGGCTCTCAATGCCATGACACCCTCTGAGGGGCTTTGCATTTTCTGCCATCTCCAAGCTTCTGGGCTCCACTACGTTTGCCAATATCAGCTGCAGATGCTGCCTGAAGTATGCCTGGCCCAGCTGCTACTTCTCAGTGAGATGGAACTCCTGTTGGCACCTGAAATTTCTTGCTTTGCCACAGGGGGCATGCCTGGATGAGTTTAGTGTTTGGAGCCCAGGCTTGCTTACACAGCAGTTGCCACTCCACCATGGTTGCCCTTGGCAGGCAATAAATGCTGGCTCTTAATGCAAGCTGAGTGGAGCCTTTCAGGCACGGTGGGTAGAAAACATGTAGCAGGACTGGGAAAAACTCCAGCAAAGGCACCACCGGCTGCAGTGGTTTTCGTCTGGCAGTGACTCCCCTAAAATTTTGTAACAAAAGAAGCATAGCTAATTGTGTTTAAATGCCTTACTTCTCTTAAATCCTGAGACACTGATAATTCAGTGTCCATACCCTGAACATTTTCATATTTTTGTCCTTATTTGGAAAGTATTATATTTCAACATTATTTAGAAATAAAATTTGAATATTTGGTATTTGTGTTGAACCACTTGAATCCCAAGAATATATTTGCATGGAACCAACTGATTCTCACAAAGTAAATTTCTGAAATATAGGCATTGGGCTTCAGATTAGCATTCTTTTAGCAGATTATGAAGCCTGCCAATGGAACACAATTTCTAATGCCTGGATTTTCACATTATGTACTCATACACTTTTTTTTTGTTTGTTTTGTGGAGGCACTTTTGCTGTGTATTGAAAGAGGATGAGCAGCATTTCTAACCTTTTCCACTAAGTGCAAAGGTGACATCCTTTTTCTATGGTTGAAATGTCTAAATATCTTAGTGTCTTCTGGAAGCTAAATTGTTGACACTGACTCTTCTAAATAGTTATGAAGAATGAATAAAAAGACACTTCTAACAATTTTGCAGAGGCTGTGCAGGGTGGTTCAGAGCTGTAATCCCAGCACTTTGGGAAGCCAAATTGGGTGAATCACCCTAGCTCAGGGGTTCGAGACCAGTCTGGCCAACATGGTGTAACCCTGCCTCTACTAAAACTACAATAACTAAATTAACAAATAATATTATCAGATTAGCTGGGCATGGTGACAGTCACCTGTAATCCCAGCTACTCAGGAGGTTGAGGCAGGAGAATCGATTGAAACTAGGTGAGAATGACCTGAGATCATGCCATTGCACTCCAGCCTGGATCACAATAGTGAAACTCTGTCTTAAAATATATATATATATATATATATGTATATATATATATATAAAATAAACAAATAACAAATATGCAAATTTTTATCAGATCTTATTTTTATCTAACTTTCTGCTGTTCTAATATCCTGTCACTTATGCAGTGAACAAGCATGCCCTTCATGTACCCTTGAACTTAATGTAAAACAAAATTAAATAAAACTAGAAAAGCTTTCTTTTCTTAGATGTGACATTATATTAACTGAAATGTGTGCCACACTTTATTTAAGACATTTTCTAATTACAAATCAGAGTTGAGACAAACTGCATTGAAAAGTAAATAAGTAGTATATCTCAATTCTTAGTTGATTGAATTTATTTTCTTTTATTTTTAGAATGGAATCCACACTGTATCTTTAGATGGAGTGCGGTGGTGCAATCTTAGCACACTGCAGCACCCTGCCTCCCAAGTTCAAGTGTTTATTCTTCCTCAGCTTCTTGAATAGCTGAGATTAGAAGTGTGCACCAACACACTCAAAGGGTTTTCACCATATTAGCCACGCTTGTCTCAAACTCCTGGCTTCAAGTACTCTGCCTGTTTTGGCCTCTAGAAGTGCTGGAATTACAGGCATAAGCCACCAAGCCTTGCCAGCTGGCCCTCGACTAAATTTCCAATTGAGGAAAAAAAAAAAAAACAAACATTGATCTTACAAACCTTATTTTTTATATCATATTTTTGATGCGTTTCTTTTTATGTCCATAATTCAAAAAGATAATTTAAGTGCATTGCTTTTTATAGGAAATGAATTTATTTCCATTAGTAGATAATTAAAAGCGTAGGTTTATTTAGAAAGCCATTTTTCTATGGTGAAGAGTTCTCGCATCTTAGAAATTGCTTTACACATCTCATTTGAAAAACTCATTGCATGTATTGATTACATTTGTGTTTTTTTTTCCTTTGGATTTTGTTTTTGTAAGAGTGTTCTAAATTGTTTCAAGATACAATAATATGTTTAATTATGTCAAATAAATTTAAAAGCTATTTTCTTTGAAAGACAACTTTTCTTAAGCTATGATTTCTACTAATACAGTGTGATTCCTTTTTGTATATTACTAGGAATTAATTGATGTTTAAATCTTCCCAGCATCAAAGGTTCACCTGCAATATTTAAGAAATAAGGAACTGCTAGCAGAGCAGGCTGTTCTAGTTCACAGTTCACCCACTACCATCAACCCTGGTTTTGAACTATCTGCAGCACAAGATTGGCTGGGTAAAAAAAATCTCAGAAGGATACCAGTCTGTTTGATGGAAATATATTATATAGACAAAGAAATAAGCAGTGAGTATTTAAAATCATAAAGAGGTTTTTATCTTTAATAACAGTTTTGTTTGAAATTCTATATTTACACTTAGAAAAAATTAACTCATGGCTTTTGTTTTGCTTTGCTTTTAATCAACTAGCTTAATATTTTGTAGCCATCAGGTATATAATTAAAACCATTTATATCAGAGAAAGTTTTGTTTTAAATAAGATGTATTTCTTAAATGTTCTCACATATGGTATTGGTAATTTACCTCAGTGGGATTGAATTAATCATATACGGAAAAATAGTAAGACTTTTGAGTAAGAAGAAATCAAATTTAATGGTACAAAAAGTTTATATTTAAAATGTATTCGTTAAAAAAGATTTTTCTAACCCAAACTTTGAAGTTGCTTAATGTTGTTTTAGTTAAATTCCAAGAGAGGTATTATTTTAAATTCATAATGTGAAAAGAGATCATCTGAGTACATGTTATTTACTTTTAAATGTCCACATCAATTAAACAAAATGGATAGCAATGTTGAACTCTTACACAGAACTGAAACTCACAGCAAGAGGTAATGTAAGTAAATTGAAAAACAATAGGCCAGGTGCGGTGGCTCACACCTGTAATCCCAGCAATTTGGGAGGCCAAGGAGGGTGGATCACAAGGTCAGCAGATCCAGACAATCCTGGTTAACAGGGTGAAACCAGTCTCTACTACAAATAGAAAAAATTAGACGGGGGTGCTGGTGGGTGTCTGTAGTTCCAACTACATGGTAGGCTGCGGCAGGAGCATGGCATGAGCCCAAAAGTCGAAGCTTGCAGTGAGCTGAGATCACACCACTGCACTCCAACCTAGACAACAGAGCAAGAGTCCATCTCAAAAAAAATTTAGTTCATTTGAAGGGAAACCAGAGGATTACAAATATAATTAGCAAAAGTATTCTGTACACATATTTAATTGAAAATGTGAAATTATATTAATTTCTTTGTTTCTCTCTTTGAGTATATTTTTTGGCACACTGCAGGAGTTTCTAGCTAAACTCACTGTCTAAAAGGACAGATATTTATTTGTCCTGTCAGATCTCTGTAAAGAGGAGAGTTTCCTTTCTAAAAACACATATTTTTGTTAATTTATTTAACTATTGTATTGGTAGAGTAAATATATATTTTAAGAAGAGGTTTTTTAAGCAAACACTACTGTTTGCTTAATGTTATGAAACATTAATTCAATCTTTTCTTTCCTTGTGGTTAATATATATTTCCAAATATATAAGATGGCATGCAATAAAAATTATTAACTTGCCACAAATATTGTATTTCTGGTCCAGAGATATTTTTTGAAGTGTATGCACTTCTTCATACACAGAGCTATTTCTTCCTCCTCTTCTTCTTCTGCTGCTTCTCTTTCTTCTTCTTCTTCTCTTCTTCTCCTCCTTCTCCTCCTCCTCTTTTTTTTACAGAAATGAGAATATAAATTATATAATATAGTTGTTTGTTTTTACTTAGTGACACATGTGTCAATACATGAATATCTTTATTTCTGTTCTGTAGCTACATAACTTGGCATTCAACGTGCTCTAACTTATGCAGTCCACACCAAAGATGGGTTGCTGTGTAAGTTCTGTTCTGTTTTATAAGATTGAGAAGCATTTCTAGTTCTCACGGGGACTTTAAATACACCACCTAATTGACTTTATCTCACAATAAAATGAATATAAAGTAATCATCACTATGTAATGAGGAAAAAAGCAGATATTTCTGTGAAGATTGCAGTTTTTAGGTTTGAGAACAATAACTTGTATAAAGTGCTCAGTTTAAACTGAGAAAACTCTAATGTCCTATTTATATAAATTTCTGATAACAGTGTATTGA
The DNA here is from genome assembly GCF_028885625.2 of Pongo pygmaeus. Taxonomy (NCBI): domain Eukaryota; kingdom Metazoa; phylum Chordata; class Mammalia; order Primates; family Hominidae; genus Pongo; species Pongo pygmaeus. The sequence goes on along the minus strand of NC_072397.2, from coordinate 32,661,656 downwards.
ATACACTTATTTTAAGTACAAAAGTTTTTCAATCCGTAAACACATAATGATTAAAGTTAAGTCTGTGTTAGCATGTGGAAGTTTAATACTGTACCATCTTATATGACATTTTCAAATAAAACTGTTACAGAAGCAATGCCATTAAAAATGCAGAATTAAGATATCTCTTGTTAATGGTGCATATATTGGATCACGTTGCTGACGATGTACAAATTTAAAGTACCATTTGAAAATTGCTGTGTTAGCCTGATAAAATGAATTTCACAGCCTGATTATATGAATTATTGACAGAATCATCATTTTTGTAGCATAAGCATAGTATTTCTTCTCTCAAGTTTTGAAACACTCCATTAGTAGGAATATCTGCCCTCAATTGGACTCTGCCCACAAAAATAACACATAGGACTGAAAGAGGCTGGTGTGACTAGTCACATAAAGTGTGTGATGTAGCAACTATACATAATGTTAGTGGTTAGAAACAGTAATTCTACAATTGGAAACACGTGGTGATGTAGACAATGATTGTTCAAAGATGAGTAAAAAAGGTGTGAGTTAAATTTTAATTATTTATTTGTTTTTAATATTCTGATACCAGGTACTGTTTTTCTTCCTGAGATTACTGTAGTTTCATGAGATTTTGTCAGGACTGCATTTTGACAATATGGCTAGAATGTCTGAGATACTATGAATGGCATATTTTTCATGCTCACTATCTAATAACTTGAAATTTTACTTGACAATTTTTATTATTTTTTGTTTGTTTTCAAAGCACAATTGAGATAATCATATTTGTATGACATGGTAAATGTAATTTAGAATTTTAAGAATAAAAAATATTTATTTTAATAAGTATATTCTCATCTTGCATTTAAAGTATGCTATTTAATTTTTTAACTTTAATTTTATCTGTGTGATATAAGTTGTGTTTATTTTTAGGGTTTTCTGTATATTTTTCTCCAATGAGGTATTCTTCTGCTTAAGTAAAATATAGTTTTTCAGATAATGCTGCATGGACCTGTTATCAACATTATTTCACAATTACAATAAGGCTGCTAAAGGTGTAAAAGAACCTGGTTGAAAATAAAAAGTGTTTAGTTGAAAATAAGGCAGCAAAAATTTAGGCTTTAGTGACAGATCACATATTTAAGACGTACCTATTTAGTAAGTGAATATAGAAAATCTGAATTTTGGAAATGTTTACAGTGAAACTGTTTATCATTCCTTCACTTTTTTGCATAGATATTGATATAAACAAAAGAAAAAATAGAATATTTTAATTGTAATAAACAGTTCCAAAATTTCTACATTTCTTTTCCTCTGTGGTCAGAAATAACTTGGCCTTCAAATAACATCTTAGCACTTAATGTTTATGGAGATTACAAAACACACATTTGTTTCTGCCTTTCTAGATATGACAGATTACACTATGCAGGCATTACAGCTTGGGTAGCATTCCTCTTAGTAGGATCTCCTTCTGGGATGTCCACTCTTGCTTGGTTAAGAGCTACTACTGGACAGAAAGATAGATTTTCGGTCCTGATCTTCTAGCTGTTTTTTACCCTAGGGTTTTGAACTGAAAACAGAGATGGCAAATTGTACTGGTGAGAAGCCAATGAAGTAGACAGAATATGAGATTCAAATTAAGTCCCCACCATTGCGCTGAGTTGCTTGTGCTTTATGTTGTCTCAGCCCTTCACTGTGGCATGCATGTCTGCCTACTTACTTTTCTTGTGTGATGAACTTCATCAGGACATGAAGTAGATAAATTTTATTTCGGTGTCATAAACCTCAGATGCATACCAATGCATAGAAAAACATGTTGCATATGTGTAAAACAGCTGCATTTTGTTCTTTAGCTACAAGGAAATTATCACCTTTGGAGCTTCTATGTATGCTCTGGATCCTTCCACAATTACTCTCAATGGCCATATTTATTGATTTGTAATAATTCTCAAAACATCACACAAATTATATCATGTAAATGTCAAAAATGCATGACACTCACAAGAAGGCAATGAATTCTAGGAGAAAAAACTACTTAGTTCTTATAAGTTATTTATGGAGGAGCACTGATTTCTTTCCAATCCTGACTACTTCAGAAGATTGTAGTCTATTTTATTACCTGTGAGGTATGTTATTATTTTATTATTTCTACTGATAACTTTTGTATATACTCTTTATGATGGTCCACCTGCGAAACAAACACTAATGCTAAACATTGAAAACAATAAGTTCTTTGAAAATACTACAAAAATTTGCATATCATTTCATTAACTCAGTTTTGGTATATATTTCATTCAACTACTATAAAAATACTTTTAAAGATACTGTCTTTTGGCCTCTAGAGTAAGACTGATCCTCATGATGATGTATTTAGTTATTATCATAAATGTGAAGACAAATTAGCATTAAACAAGACAGAAGATAGAAGAGAGTACAATACTGGTGTACTAAGACATCTTCAGGTCAATAGTTTGATTTAGCTGCTTTCTGACTACAATTCTACATACCCAAAAGTTTTTGGAAACAGTTCAGGTAAATTATGGGTGAGTTATCATTTAATTTTGATGAAATCAATTCTATACAAACTAGAATTTTTAAATATATCTTAAAATCCATAATGAATTTGATGTTAAATATTCAAACAAAAGTAATATTATAGCTGTCTTTCTTGGTCATTTCTGCTAGTATTATCCCAATAGAAAAAGACTAAAATTGTCACAGCACAGACAGGCCATGTATTCTTTCATCTCTTAAGATATAATTAAGTTCCTATTATCATAAGATTTATACTCTATATATAAACTAAACATTAAAATGTAGCCATTTATTGATTTAACAGTTCTCTAATCAAGCAAATCTCAAGTACATAATTTTATCTCTATAAGTGTTTGAATGCATCTGTAAAGTTTTTCCTTAAAAAGTTCACCATAGTGCTGTCATCACACATAATAGAAATCATTTTATAAACCTGGGCGACATGGCAAAACCCTGTCACCACAAAAAATGCAAAAATTATTCAGGTATGGTGGTTTGAGCCTGTAGTATCAGCTACTTGGGAAGGTAAAATGTCTTCATTCACTGACTTTTGGTATATGCTTAAAGTTCCTTCATTACTCTTTTCAAATTAGATTAGTGCATCAATGACATCTTTCAGTTTCTAGAGTAATGTTTATCCATGAGATTATGTATCTCAAAGATCAACATTACTCATCATCAAATAAACATTTTTTCTTATCAAATAAACATTTTTTCTCATCAAATGAACATTTTCATCACTGACAAGAAAGTACCCCTTTCTAGCCCTGCAAGAAAATATATATATGATATACTTATATATACATATATAATGTGTAACTTTATATAATATGTATGTGTATATGTACATGTATGCATGTGTGTGTGTATATATATATATTTACATATATATATATATTTACATATATATATATATATAGATAGATATAGATATATTTGCAAGCTTGTGCCAGGCACTTTCCTTCACACTGGTAGTTTTAACATTTTGGGAAGCCAAGACAGCCAGATTACTTGATTTCAGGAGATCAAATACAGCCTGAGTAACGTGGTGATATCACATCTCCATTAAGATGCAAAAAGGACCTAGGTGAGTGCAATTATCTGCAACTGTAGTCCCTGCTACCTGGGACAGTGAGGTGAAAACATCTCCTGAGCTGTTATTGTGTTGCTACACTCCAACCTGTGCAATGAAGAGAATTGCTGCCCCTTGCCACCCTTACACACACACAATGCTTAATAACACCTTGATTTTATTTCCTTTATTTTATCAAGGTATAATTTGTGGCATGCTTGACAATGAAACACTGTCACACAACTTTTTACTGTATACTGTAGCTCTTTCTAGTTTCTAAAACAAGCTGCAGCCTCTCATGAGAGTTTATGGTTTATTGTTCTTTCAAGAAGGTACTTCTTAGCTATCTCAGAGCTAGAAAGAAAAAGGGATCTTCTGATTTCTGGGCTTCCTTCTCTTCACTCACAGCAGCTCCCTTCTCTGTATTAGCATTATCACTTAGATTTATTTTAAATGTCTGCAGTGCACCTGTAATGCACTGACTCCCCATTGTATCTCTCAGTATGAGGTTCTAGATTCCATAGCTAAACTGTAAACTTAGCGTTCTAAGTGTAATTTGCATATGTCATTCTTATTTACCTATTTCCATTCTATAGCCTCATGTGTGACCAACACTCCTTTTTTCTTGCATCAACAAGTTATTTTCATTTGTTTGATCTATACAAAACATTTTTTTTTCTGAAATCAAGTCAACATTTCTGTTCTTTTCATTCAAATTACTATAACACTATGAGTTTCTGTCTTCAAAACTTTCACTCAATAATTTATGTGTGCATGCATCTCTGTGTGATTGTTTACAAACAACTGGCACTAGGGATCAGTTTTGTGAAAGACAATTTTCTATTTTCTTCATTGGAAAACCAAACCACACCAAACAAAAACATAAAGAATACATGTTTATAATTTGTTTCTTTAATAATATCTTTTGGTACAAATGTGAAAAATCTTTTAACACTTTAAAGGTGGACATTAACAGTCATCAAAGTCTTCTTGATTCTTTGGAACAGTATATCCAATGGAAGGGGCAAATCCACATTGTTGTAAAATGGGATAAAGTGCATGTGTTGTTCAGTTTTGGAAAAAAAAAAAAAGATCTCATTGAACAAAACCAGAATAAATTAGAGTTGTTTGTGCTCATCCACAAAATTAACTTTTGGTTTATCTTTACTGTTTTAGTGGTATCAGACAGGTAGTTAAGATGATAACTGGTGTAAAGGAAAATAATATTGACAAAACACAGCGACTGACTTGAAGAAAATTGATTCTTTTTAAATGAACAATTTTGGATGTAGAACATCTCACAGATTGTTTTCATCTGTCCTCTAAGATAAATTGCAATTTAATGATTGAATATTGAAGAGTTGATGGAAGAAATCATTATTCTTTTTCTATTACAGATACCTAAAACAACCACGTGCAGTTTCAGAAACAGATTTCATTCTTTAGCCTAACCAGCCCATTTTATCTCATGGGAACTTGTTTGGGGGATGGAATGAAGAACTATCTTTGAAGATGTTGTAAGTTAAATAAGATGGATGTCTTTCTTGACCTTCGTAACTTCTCACCTCCAAGCTCTCTGCATTGTTGTGAACTTAGCTGTCATTTAGAATGTGGTTCATTTGTAACATCATACTGCCTGCTATTCACATCTCAGAGAAGTGAAACAATTTCTTTTCACCCTTTCTCTCACTCTTAATGCAAACCTCTTAAAATAACTATATATAGGTCTTAACGTTGTATTTTATTTTATTTTATTTTATTTATTTATTTATTTATTTAATTAATTTATTTATTTATTGAGATAGAGTCTCACTCTGTCACCCAGGCAGGAGTGCAGTGGCCCATTCTAGGCTCACTGCAACTCCACTTTCGAGGTTCATGCCATTCTCCTGCCTCAGTCTCCAGAGTAGCTGAGACAACAGGTGCCAGCCACCACTCCTGGCTAATTGTTTTTGTATTTTTAGTAGAAGACGTGGGTTGCACTTTGTTAGCCAGGAAGGTCTGCATCTCCTGACTTTGTGATCTCCCCACCGTGGCTTCCCAGCGTGTTGAGATTACAGACGTGGGATTACAGGCCACCACACCCGGCCAGGACTTAACTTTTTTTTTATAAGACAGTGAGACCGGCCTGGTCAAAAGGGTGAAACCCCATCTCTACTAAAAATGTGTAAATTAGCCAGGCGTCATGGCAGATGCCCATAAAATTAGCTGCTGGGGAGGCTGGGACAGGTGAATTTCTTGAATCTGGGAGGCACATGATACAGTGAGCAGAGATCCTGCCATTGCACTGAAGCCTGGGGGAAGAGGGTAAAACCCTATCTCCAAAAAAAAAAAAAAAAAAAAAAAAAAAGAAAAAAGAGAAAGAGAAAAGAAAAAAGAAAAGAAGAAAATCTGTGAGAATTAAACTCATTAGATTCTGTGTGTCTCTTAGGGAATTACCTCTTCTTTAAGTGCTATAAATATCAGCTGCCATTATTATTGCTTATCATGTATCCTCAAATTACTCACAACAAATTATGCTTAATAGCATAAAAGAAACTTCAGAACAGTAACAGTCAGATAGTAGTGGCGATATGGAGCCACATAAGCATCAGTGTCTGCGTCAGTAATGTTTTCTAATTTACAACAAATAAGTGACCTTTTACACCCACAGATTCTGCAAACACAAATTTCTCAAACCCTAAACTGTACTCAGTGTAACAATTTAGATTTGCATCTTATGATAAGTAATTTGTGTTTGGCTTGTAGGAATTTTTACAAACTATCAAAAGTGTTTAATCCTTTTCTTCAGTCTTCTTGTTCCATTTTTTGTGAAATCATTAGATCTAATTTATACGAATGTGTTGCCTTTTTGGATTAGTTATTTCAAGGAAAAATATTTAAGATATCTTCACCTTAGAATATTGGTTTTTAATATATGGAACCATGGAAAAGCATTTATTTATTATATTAATTATTATTTTTACTCAAACAGTTTGAAATATGAGTTAGTGAATTGGTGAGATAATCACTAAGATTTAGTTAACTAACAAATATTTTATTAACAGCTACAAAATACAAATGGTTTTGACTCTATATAATTTTTTTGAACAGTAGAATTATTTTCTGCATGAAGGAAAAGCATTTACTATGATTAGTATACAACTTGCCTCTATATTCATCATTACCACAGAATTTTACACCAAAAAATATTGGTGTTCCTGCCAATGACTGGTACATGGCTTTGGATTTCATTCATAATCCTATTATAATTAGTTTTGTTGCCTATTATACTGCTTTATATTTCCTAACAATAAAATTATTATTTCAATTTTTAAATACATGAAAAACATTTTTGCAGTAATTGTGTGAGAATTCTTGGAAAACAAAATTCTCTAATTTAAATATGCATTTTTAATTTAAATATTGGCTCTGACTTCAAAAAATATGTATCACAGCTTATTCTACTTTATCATTCAGTATTAAGCTTTATCTATTCTAAACAAAATCTTTACTTATAATTTAAAAAGTGGATCATATTTTACATCAGATTTTGTTTCTCATATTTATAATTCCAATAATTTGGAAGGGCAAGGAAAAAAGGACAGATGAGGTCAGGAATTTGGAACAGAGTTTGGCAAAATCCTGAAACACCATCTTTACAAAAAGTTTTTAAAAATTAGAAGATGTTATGGCTTAACACTGGTAATATTAACACTTAATGAGGCCAAGATGGGTGGATCACTTTAGGCCTAGAATTTGAGGCCAGCCTGAGTAACACTGCGCGATTCTGACTCTAAGAAAAAATTAAAACAAATGCATAAGTTAAATAATTAGCTGAGCCTACAGGCCTTTTCTTCTAGATGCAGCTAATTGGGAGGCTGAGGAAGCAGGATGACATAAGTCCAAGAGTGAGAAGCTGCAGTTAGTGACGATGGCACCACTCTATTCATTCCCACTGGAGCACGAGAAAATTGTCTCTTAAAAAAAGTAAAATGGCTTTAGTCTTAAGTTAGTATAAATTATAAAAGTATAGAGTGCATTATAACAACTTGACTTCACAACTGTTTCTGCATTGTTTTTATTAAAAGTTGTTAATAAAATGTTACTGAACTAAAAAGTGTTTGATATGTATTTTCAGAGAGCTATGTATAGTTGCATTTTATTTACTTCTTGACTTGACCGTGAAACTAAAGTTTCAGAGTTTTATTAGTCAATATGAATATGACATTTGTAGTATATTAGTACATTTTCATACACTTATAAAGACATCTGCTAGACTGGGCAATTTATGAAAGGAAGAGTGGTTTATGGACTTAGAGATTTATGTATCTGGCAAAGCAAAGAGAAGCAAGTCACATCTTATATGGATGGCAGCAAGCAAAGAGAGTGCTTGTTCAGGGAAACACTGATGTTTAAAACCATCACATCTGATCAGACTTACTCACTATCACAAGAACAGCACAAAAAAACACCTGCCCCCATAATATGGTTACTCTCTATGTCATCCCCCTCCACCACATGTAAAAATGCAAGATAAAATTTCAATGGGGACACAGTCAAATCATATCTTTACAAATCTGGCCTCTCGAAAATCTCAAATCCTCACATTTCAAGACCAGTCATGCTTTCCCAATAGTACTGCAATGTCTTAACTCATTCAAGCATTAACTCAATAGTCCAAAATCTGATATTTTATCTGAGACAAAGCAAGTTTTTCCTGCATATGAACCTGCAAAAATTAAAGCCAGTTAGTTACATCCTAGATACAATGGGGGTACTAGCATTGGGAAAATACAGGCATTCCAAATATGAGAAACTGACCAGAATAAAGGGATTACAGGCCCTAAGTACATCTGAAATTCGATAAGGCACTAAAAATTTAAGGCTCCCGGATGATCTTCTTTAACTTAATGTCTCATATCCAGGTCATGCTGATGCAAGAGGTGGGTTTCCATGGTCTTGAGCAGATTCCCCTATGAGGCTTTATGGGGTGCAGCCTTCCTCCCTACTGCCTTCACGATCTGGCTTTGAGTGTTTATGGACTTTTCTGGGCACACCACCAAGCTGTCAATGGACCAACCATTCTGAAGTCTGGAGGATGAAAACCCTCATTTCCCAGACCCACAATCATAATCTATGATGCTACCTGTGTTTTCAATATTTCCCAGCCCCACAATCATCATCTATGATGCTACCTGTGTTTTCAATGGTAGAAATACTGTTGCCAATGACAAGGATCAGGTATAGCTACTGGATCACAGAATGTATTTGATAAGTAGCACCAGCGTCTTTGAGTTCCACAAATCCTTTTGTTGGGTAGGATCCAACGGGGGCAGATATTCCTACTCAGAAAATGTTTCACAATCTGAGATAAGAAAAGAAAAATGCTTTGTTTGAAAGAGTTATAGAAGATGGTGTAGTATTAAATTTTCATGTGTTAAACACAGGCTTAGCTTTGATAATTATGAGTTTATTCATTAAAAATTTTTGCAATTAAAATGATTGTATTCAATTCATTGCCGTTAAAAGTTTCCAAAAAAAAATAAGAGTTTTCCCAGATTTAATTGAGCACTTCCTTTAAGTTATTGTTCTGACTCATAAAGCTATAACCTTCACGTAAATATCTGCTTCTTTCCTCAGCAAATAGTGATAATCACTTTGCCTACACTCAGAATTTTGTTGTGAGATGAAGTCAATGAGATGGTGTGTTTAAAATTATGGTGGAAGTGTAAATTCTTCTTTATTTAGTGTAAAACTGAATACCACTTACACGTCAATCCATCTCAGAGGTGGACTGCATAAATTAGAGCAGGTTGAACTGAAAGTTAGGTAGCTACAAACAAAATTAAATGGATCTTCATATACTGACAGATGTGTGACAAAGTACAAAGCAAAGTTAACAATATAGTCTATTGTATATATTCATTTGTGTAAAAAATAAATAAATAGCTATCTCTATGGATTACCGCAGGCACAGGGATAATCTCTGCAAAAGGAATACAAAATTGGATATCAGTTAATAATTGCTAGTACATGTCATCCTATATAGTGAAAATATATATATGTTAACTATGTAAAACAGTTAGCTAAAGTGTTTAACGACAGCAGTGTTTGTTTATAAAAATCTCATTTGCAAATATATATTTACTATGTCAATACAAACATTAAATAAATTAACAAAAAACTGCTTTTTTTTAAAAGCAAATTTTTCCCTCTACATAGATCTCACAGTGCAAATAAAGATCTGATCTTTTACACAGTGAGCTAGCTGGAAACTCCTATGATGTGCTAAAAAAATACTCACATGGAAATATATGTATGTGTAATCTCATATTTACTAATTAAAAGCCTATGCTGAATACGTTTGCTAATTACATACTTAAGACTTAGTTTAATCTTGAAATACACTAAGTTTTATGTCAATATATGTTAATTTGCTTACATTACCTCCCACTTTGTGTTTCAGTTCTGTGTAAGTTTAAACATCGCTAACCTTTTTGTGGAACTTATTTGGTCCTTTAGAAGTAATAAAATGCACTCAAATGTTTGCTTCTAATATCATGATTTTCAAAACCATTCCTCTTTTAGAATTTAACTACAATAACATTAAGCAACTTCAGTGCATACATTTTAAATATAACATTTTATAGCATTAAGTTTGGCCCCTTGTTAATGTAACATTTCCATATTTTTTCACATATGATAAAAACAACTCGTGTTAAGTTACCAAAACCATCTATAGGAAACCATTACAGAAAGGCGTCTTCTTCAAAACAATTGTATTCTCTCACTAAACTTCTTCTACTTACATATCTGATGACTACAAAATGTTGGGCTTGTTGACCAAAAACAAAACAAAGAAATGAGTTACTTCTTTTTCTAAATGAAAAAAAATAGGCTGGGTGCGGTGGCTCACGCTTGTCATCCCAGCACTTTGGGAGGCCGAGGTGGGCAGATCACGAGGTCAGGAGATTGAGACCACGGTGAAACCCCATCTCTACTAAAAATATAAAAAATTAGCCTAGCATGGTGGTGGGTGCCTGTAATCCCAGCTACTCGGTGAGGCTGAGGCAGGAGAATGGCGTGAACCCGGGAGGTGGAGCTTGCAGTGAGCCGAGATCGCGCCACTGCACTCCAGCACTCCAGGCTGGGTGACAGAGCAAGACTCTGTCTCCAAAAAAAAAAAAAAAAAAGAAGAAAAAAATAGCATTTCAAACCAAGCTAAATGAATATTAATGAATAAAAGCAGATTTATAATTTAAACTACTCACTAGTTATTGCTTTATCTGTGTCATATATTGCAGTAAAAGAGCCTACTCTCTTTTTTAGAATTTTTTACACAGTCAATAGCTGGCACGACAAGTAGCTCAAACTAGGATTCACGGTAGTGGGTGTCCTACATCTTGGAACTGCCCGTTCTGCTGGCAGTTCTTACTTCTTATACATTGCAGGGGAACTATTGATGCAGGGAAGATGAAAACATAAATTAATTTTAGCACGAGAAAGTAATCATAATATTATTTGTAGAAAACCTAAATTGAGAAAAACCTGTTTTCTCAAAGAAAATACCTTTAAGTTTATTTGATATCATTAAATGTCTCATTTAATGTATCTTGAAACAATTTTGAATTTTCTTACCAAAAAAAGATCCTTAAAAAACAACCATTTATATCAAGAAATGTAATTAGCTTCAAAAGTTATACTGTTAAAGACATTTCTAAAACCTGAGAATTTTATGCAACAGAAAAATGACATTCTGAATAGAATTACTCTTTTAATTACATATAAATGGATATGCATTCATTTCTAATGAAAAGAACATGCATTAAAATTATATTATTTTTCTTGACTTATGAGACATAGGAAGAAACTCATAAAAGTATGATACAGAAAATAAAGTTTTGCAAGATGGATATGTTTCTCAATTAGAAATTCATTCAACAGCCAGACATCCGCACTCACACCTATAATCCCAGGACTTTCAGATGATGAGGCAGGCAGATTACTTGACGTCAGGAGTTTGGGACAAGTGTGGCCAACATGCGAAGCCCCATCAGCTGTGTTGGTGCACATGTGTAATCTCAACTAATCAAAAGGCTAAGGCAGATTAATGCCTTGAAGCTGGGAGGCAGGGGGTTGCAGCATGCCAAGATTGCACCACTGCACTCCAGCTGAAGAGACTGTGTAAGATTGCATCCTCAAAATGAAAGAAAAAGATTCAATCAGCTAAGAATTGAAATATACTACTTATTTACTTTTGTCAGTTTCTGAAAACACCGACTTGTAGCTATTTTATAAAATATCTTAAAGAAGATGTGGCACACTTTTCAAAGTTACTATAACTGCTACAAAAATGAAAGCCTTCTAATTTTAATTTAATTTAAATTTATATTAAGTTTCATGACACATACGCAGGACATACAGATTTATTTCACAGGTAAACGTGTGTCACCGTTGTTCACTGAACCCATTATCCCATCACCTAGGTATTTAGCTCTTCATAAATTAGCTATTTGTCCTGAAGCTATGGTTTTCCCACTTTCTTTATCCAGTCTGTCACTCATGGGTATTTGGGTTAATTCCATGACATTGATTTTGTGAACAGTGCTGTAATACACATACATATGCATGCATCCTTGTAATAGAATGACTTATTTTGCCGGGGCTCTATACCCAGTAGTGAAATTGCTGAGTCCAGTGATATTGTTATTCTGAAAGACTAAAAGTGTGAATCACCACACAGTTTTCCACATTGTCTGTACTGATTTACATTCCAAACAACAATGTAAAACATTCTTATGGCTGCACTAACTCACTACCATCAGTTTTTTCATGGGTATAAACTTATACGATAAAGATAGTCATCAATTTTGCTTCCACAAGACACAAACATATTGGGGTATTTCTTCCATGGGAAAAAAAAAAAAAAAAAGAGGGGTTTACAATTGCACTGAATGGAAGAGGCCCAAAATGCTGCTCATCATCCTACAATGCACAGCAAAAGCTCCTCACATAAAGAAGTTATATGAGTACAAAATGTCAAAATCAGAAATTCTGTTCTATTAGATAGTTTTATAATAAGTGGAAGGTGCTAACCTGAAGCCCAATGCCATGAATTACAGAACTATATTCTCAGAGACTAGATGTCTGTGTAAGTAAGAGGGATAGGGTGGTTCAGTGGAAATACCAATATTTCAACTTTAATTTCTAAAAGATTTTGAAATGTAATGATTTTCAAATAAGGTTTAAACATTCCAAATTGTAGGAGACGGAATTTTAAGTATTTCAAGATCCAATAGAAGAAAGGCATTTATACACAGCTAGCTATGCTCCTTTCATCATGGGATTTTGGGAGGGTCACCTTGCCAATTGAGAACCTCTGTGGCCAGTGGTGCCTTTGCCTGAGTTTTCCCAGGCCTGCTAAGCTTGCTCTACCCACTCTGCCTGACAGGCTACACTCAGCTTGTGTTACGGCCCAGGACTTAACACCTGCCAAGGGCAAATGTGAGGTAGAGTGGCAATGGTGTTTGAGCAAGCGTGGGGTCCATCTGCTATACACGGCCAGGTCTGCCAGCTGTTGCAAAGCAGGAAATTTTAGGTGCCAAGAGAAATGCCACCTCACTGAGATGCAGCAGCTGGACCAGGCATACTGCAAGCAGCTTCCACAGCTGATACTGTGGAATGTAGTGGTCCCCAGAAGTTTCAGGATGCCAGAAACAGCAAAGCCCTAAAGATGGGGTCACAGCCCTGGTTTTGAGATACCCTAGGTCTGTGCACCCTGAAGAGCAACAGCTGTCCTCTTATTTTTGTCTTTCACAATGTGATGAGTAAGAGACATTTTTTCCCCTGTTTGTGTTACAGTTCTTTCAGAGCCACCATTCAGTGATTCTCAAATAATTCTTCTTTATCCAGGAGGAATGAGGTAGATGGACACGTGGAGAGTGAGAAATTTATAGATAAGATTTACTGAGGAACAGAACTCAAAAGGGATCCTGATTGGGTAGCTCTTCTCCACAGGCTGGATGTTCAGATGAGTGTCCAGCTCTCAGCAGAGAGATGGCTTTAGAGTGGGTGGCTTACCTCTACAGGCAAGCTGTCAAGAATTAGTTTCCAGCTGTCAGCAGGAGAGAAACCCTGGACTTGGTAGCTTCACCATCCAGCTGATCATACTGTGAGATATTAAGCTGTCCACAGAGAGAAGACCCTGGATTGGGTAGGTCTACTTCACACCTGGTGGTTCCAAGATTGGCTAAGCCTTCAGCAAAGAGAAGACCCTCGATTGGGTAGCTCCTCACTCTAGCTGGTCATCCTGTTATCTACCCAGCTTTCAGCAGAGACTGTGGTGGGTAGCTCCAGCCCACTGCTGATAGTCCTGACATCTCTTAAGCTCTCAGGAGAGAGATGGCCCTTGGGTAGGTAGCTCCTCTCCACAGCTGGTGGTTTGAATAGTCCTCAAATCTAGCTGAGTCCAGGAATATTATGTGCTTCAAAGGAAAGAAAGTGCTTGCTGATTGGATTATTTGGCCACAATGTGTGCGTTTCAAAACAGAACCGGTGGTTCCTATTCTTGTCCATCGGCCTAGGACCTAGACTTCAGGCTGTAACCGGCTTGAAGATGGAGCCTCACTGGGGACCAGCAAATTTACTGCCACGAGCCTGGGATGGCTAACACTGAGTATCAATTTAACTGGATTGAGGGATACAGAGTATTAGTTTGGCATGTGTCTTTGGGAGTGTTGCCTAAGAGAGATAAACACTAGGGTCAGTGGGCTGGAGAAGGTAGATCCACCCTTAATCTGGTGGGCACAATTGACCTGTAATTGCTGTTCTCTGGAAACCACAGTCACTCAACTACCAAATTTAAATACTAACAATAATTGGACCCCGATGTGACCGGGGTCAAGTGGCACCACTCAACCATCAAAGGTAATGTGAGCACAGCTAAGGGATAGTGGCATTCAAATAATGTGACTCCTGTAGGGCCTTTTCACTGGTTAATTAGTCACGGTGTTCATGGAAGTCAAATTGACGGAAAGCTTACTGCATTCATACTTACGTTATACATACAGAAACTGTTGGGTCAAAAGGACAAAACACTATTCTGGATGATGAAAACAGAGAAATGAAGCCCCTCCATCAATTACCAGGCTAGAGACAGTTTAAAGACGGAGAATCCATTGAATGAAGGGGAGGCTGGGTTCCCTTGACCAAGAAACCCATGACATAACTGACTATTTATGCAGTGAATCTTTACACCATCTTTCCCCAAGACCTCCAGGCTTTGCCGAGGTAATTGTCTATTAGGGAAAGGGAAATAATCAGACTTTGCAGAAACTACTGGCCACTAGCTCTGTGCTGATGTGGGTTCCAGGGGATCCAAAATGTTATTGTGGTCCTACAGTTAAAGTAGGAGCTCAGGGAGATCAGGTAATTAATAGAGCTTTAGCTTATTAGGTCAGATTTACAGAGTGCCCAGTGAGTCCCTGCAGTCATCCTTTGGTCACTTTTCCAGTGCTAAATTGCATAACTGTCATGGATATACCTAGCAGCTGGCAGAATCCCACATTTCCATGACTTGCAAGGTGAGGGCTACAACAATACGAAAGGTCAAATGGAAGCCACTAGAGCTTCCCCTACCGAGAAAAATAGTAAATAAGAAATGATATCAAAACCCTGAAAAGATTATGGAGATGGGTGCCACCATCAAAAATTTCAAAGATGCTGGATTGGTAATTACCAACACATCCTAATTCAACTCTCCCATTTGGCCTGTGCAAAAGACAGGTGGAACTTGGATGATGATATTGGAGTATCACAACTTAACACAGTTGTGAATCAACTTGCAGCTGATATACTAGATGTGGTTTATTGTTTGAGCAAATTAATACATCTCCTGTTACATGGTATACAGCCATTCACTTGGCCAGTGCCCTTTTCTTTATTCTTGTCTATAAAGACCACCTGAGGCAATTTGTCTTCAGCTGGCAAGGCCAGCAATACCCATTTATTATCCTTGCTCAGAGGTATATTAACTCTCTGGCTTCCTGTCATAGTCTTATTCAGAGAGACCTTGATTGCTTTCCACTTCTGTAAAATATCACAATGGTCCATCTCATTGATAAGATTAGGCTGATTTGATGAGTGAGCAAGAAGTAGCAAGCACACTTGAATTATTGGTGAGACAGTTATGTACCAGAGGATGTGAAATAAATATGACTAAAATTCGGAGACCTTCTACCTCCATAATGTTCCTAGAGGTCCAGTCTTGGGAAGATTGTCACAATATCTTTTACAGGGCGAAGAACAAGTTGTTGTGTGAGGCCCCTCTTATAACCAAGAAAGAGGCATAGTACCTACTAGGCCTTTTCAGATTTTTGAAGCATCACACTTTTCATCTGAATATGTCCCCCAGCCCACTTATTAGTGATCCAAAGGGCTGCCAGCTTTCAGGGGCATCCAAAACAGGAAAAGACTCTGCAACCACTTCAGGTTGCGTTGCAAACACCTCTACCCTTTGGGCCATATGAACCAGGAGATTCAATGGTGCTTGAAGTTTCAGTGGCAGATAGGAATGTTGTTTTGAGCCCGCAGCTAAAGAACTGTGGCAGCAGTGTCCTGCTCATTAAATCTACTTGTCTTACCATGTTTCCCATTATCCTGAAGCAGCTGGATAAATAGAACGGTGAAATGGCTTTTTGAAGTTACAATTACAATGCCAATGACGTGACAGTAGTTTGCAGTGTTCCCACAGGTGAATCAGAGAATACGCCTCTAGGATTTTGAAGCAAGGCCCTGCCATTTTCTGCAGATAACTAGTATTCTTTGGAGTGACAACTCTTGGCCCACTGCTGGACTTTGGTGGAATATTTGAACGTTGATCATCAAGTCACCATGTGAACTACACTGCTTGTCATGAACTTGGTGTTTTCTGGCCCATCGAGTCTTAAAGTGGGTTGTGCACAGCAGCATTTCATCATGAAATGGATGTGGTATACACGTGCCCAGGCTGAGCAGGTTCTAAGGCACAACTAAGTTATGAGGAAGTGGCTCAAATCCTCACAGTCTCCACTGCAGCTATGCCACCTTCTTTTCTTCAGCCTGTGTCAATGCCCAAATGTCCAGATTTCCAACTATATACTGATTCATGATCCATGGCCAATGGTTTGGCTGGGTGTCAGGCACCTGGTAGATGCATGATTAGAACATTGATGACAAAGACAGACGTTTGGGGAAGAGGTATGTGGATGGACCTTTGTGAGTGGTCAAAAGCTGTCAAAATATTTGTATTCCATGTGAGTTCTAGCCAACAAGTGGCCTTAGTGGATAGAGAGCTTAATAATCAAGTGGATAAAAACACTGGTTCTGGGGACACCACTCTCACTCTTTCCCCAGCCACCCCTGTCATTGCCTGATGGGTCCATGAACAAAGTGGCCATGGTGGCAGAAATTGAGGTTACACATGTGCTCAGCAACACGGACTTCCACTCACAAAGGCTGACCTGGCTATGGCCACTGCTGAGTGCCCAATTTGCCAGCAGCAGAGACCAAAACTGA
This sequence comes from Pongo pygmaeus, assembly GCF_028885625.2. NCBI lineage: Eukaryota > Metazoa > Chordata > Mammalia > Primates > Hominidae > Pongo > Pongo pygmaeus. Next base: position 32,644,510 of record NC_072397.2, on the reverse strand, counting down.
GCCCTCAGTATGGCCCAGTTTCTTGGGGTGATCAGCCAGCTACATGGTGACACATTAATTATATCGGACTTCTTTCATCAAGGAAATGGCAGAAGTTTGTCCTCACTGGAATAGCCAGTTACTGTGGATATGGGTTTCCCCACTCTTCACGCAATGCTTCTGATAAGACTGCCATTCGTGGTCTCGCAAAATGCCTTATTCACCATTATGGTATTCAACACAACATTGCCTCTGACCAGTGCACTAACTTTACAGCTAAAGAAATGTGACCATGAGCTCCTGCTCATTACATCTATTGGTCTTACCATGTTTCTCATTATCCTGAAGCAACTAAATTAATAGGATTCTGAAGTGGCCTTTTGAAGTTACAATTGCAATGTCAACTATGTAACAATACTTTGCAGGGCTATTGCAAAGTTCTCCAGAAGACCACGTATTCTCTGAATCAGCATCCAATATATGGTATTGTTACTTCCATAGCCAAATTTCACTGGTCCAGGAATCAAGTGATGGAAGTAGAAATTTTGCCACTCACTATCACTACTGGTGTTTCACTAGCAACATTTTTGTTTCCTGTTTTTTATGATGTTATGTTCTGCTGGCCTAGAGGTCTTAACTCCCCGAGGAAAAGTGCTGCCACCAGATGAAACAATAATGATTACATTAAAGTGGAAGTCAAGATTGCCACCTGGACACTTGGGCCTCCTCCTCCCTTTATGCCAACATTCTAAAAAGGCAGTAACAGTGTTGACTGGGTTGATTGACCTGAACTATCAAGATGAAATCAGCCTACTTCTCCACGATGGAGGGAAGAAAGAGTGTGGTATAACATACAGAAGATGCATTAACATGTGTTTTAGAATTACCATGAAGTGTGATTAATGTCAGTGAAAACTACAACAGCCCAATCCTGACAGGGCTACAGTTGCATCAGACCCTTCAGGTATTAAGGTTTTGGTCACTCACCAGGGTAACAACAACAAAAAGAGGCAACAAAAACAACAACAAAACAATAAAAACCGCAACCTGCTGAGGAGCTTGCTGAAGGCAAAAGGAACACAGAATGGCTAGTAGAAGAAGTTAGTCATCCATACCTGCTATAAACACATGACCAGCTGCAGAAATGAGGACGTTGTCTTAAGTGTTTCCTCCTACTTTTGCTAAAAAAAAAAGAGTTGTGCATGTATACACATGTACTGAGAATATGTTTTTTATTTTCCTTTATCATGCTACATAAGATTTATTGAGTTCTTATCAACATTTGCATATTGCAAACTTCATGAAATAGTGTTTTCATTGGGTGTTGTTGCATTCCTGGTTGTAAGAGGATAATTGAATTATGTTAGGTGTAGGTATTACCTCATTTTTGTTCTGCATTTGAAGATTATGTATTATAGCAGAAGATGCATTTCGATTCAAGTTAACAAGGGGCGGATTTGTGATGGTTAATGCTGAGTGTCTAATTAATTGGATTGAGGGATACAGATTATTAATCCTGGATGCGTTTTTTCCCCCCCAAAAATTAGCATTTGAGTCAATGGGAAGATCTACATTAATCTGGTGGGCACAATCTCGTCAGCTTCTAGCAAACATCAAACAGACAGAAACATGTCAAAAAGTGAGATGGGCCTAGCTTCCAAAGCATATGTCTTGCTTCTATGCTGGATACATTTTCTCTCGGACAGTGAACTCCAAGTTCTTCAGGTTTGGGACTCAGACTTGCTCTCCTTTTGGCTCAGCTTGCAGGCAGCCTACTGGGATCACGTGCATAAGTACTTATAACCTCCCTGTCATATTTATATATACATATAGGTACACACACACACACATACATATGTGCATATATAAAAATATATAAAGGGATGGCAAATTAAACAGTTTGTAAGTATTCTCAAAAAGCATTTTCTTTTATTACACTTTAAGTTATAGGGTACATGTGCACAACGTGCAGGTCAGTTACATATGTATACACGTGCCATGTTGGTGTGTTGCACCCATTAACACGTCATTTAACATTAGGTATGTCTCCAAATGCTATCCCTCCCCACGCCCCCTACCCCAAAACAGGCTCCAGTGTCTGATGTTCCCCATCCTGTGTCCGTGTGTTCTCATTGTTCAATTCCCACTTATGAATGAGAACATGCAGAGTTTGGTTTTTTGTCCTTGCGATAGTTTACTGAGAATGATGATTTCCAATTTCAACCATGTCCCTACAAACGACAGGAACTCATAATCTTTTATGGCTGCATAGTATTCTATGATGTATATGGGCCACATTTTCTTAATCCAGTCTATCATTGCTGGACATTCAGCTTGGATCCAAGTCTTTGCTACTGTGAATAGTGCCACAATAAATATACGTGTGCATGTGTCTTTATAGCAGCATGATTCATAATCCTTTGGGTATATACCCAGTAATGGGATTGCTGGGTCAAATGGTATTTCTAGTTCTAGATCCCCGAGGAATCCCCACACTGACTTCCACAATGGTTGAACTAGATTACAGTCCCACCAACAGTGTAAAAGTGTTCCCATTTCTCCATATCCTCTCCAGCACCTGTTGTTTCCTGACTTTTTAATGATAACCATTCTAACTGGTGTGAGATGCTATCTCATTGTGGTTTTGATTTGCATTTCTCTGATGGCCAGTGATGGTGAGCATTTTTTCTTGTGTCTTTTGGCTGCATAAATGTCTTCTTTCGAGAAGTGTCTGTTCATATCCTTCACCCACTTTTTGATGGTTTTTTATTTTCTTGTAAATTTTTTGGAGTTATTTGTAGATTCTGGATGTTAGTCCTTTGTCAGATGAGTAGATTGTGAAAATTTTCTCCCATTCTTTAGGTTGCCTGTCCACTCTGATGGCAGTTTCTTTTGCTGTGCAGAGGCTCTTTAGTTTAGTTAGATCCCATTTGTCAATTTTGGCTTTTGTTGCCATTGCTTTTGGTGTTGTAGCCACGAAACACTTGCCCATGCCTATATCCTGAATGGTATAGTCCAGGTTTTCCTCCAGGGTTTTTATGGCTTAAGGTCTAATATTTAAGTCTTTAATCCATCTTGAATTGATTTTTTTATGAGGTGTAAGGAATTGATCCAGTTACAGCTTTCTACATGTGGCTAGCCAATTATCCCAGCACCATTTATTAAATAAGGAATCATTTCCCCATTTCTTGTTTTTGTCAGGTTTGTCACAGATCAGATGGTTGTAGATACGCAGCATTATTTCTGGGGCTCTGTTCTGTTCCATTGATCTACATCTCTGTTTTGGTACCAGTACCATGCTGTTTTGGTTACTGTAGCCTTGTAGTATAGTTTGAAGTCAGGAGTGTGATGCCTCCAGCTTTGTTCTTTTGGCCTAGGATTGTCTTGGCAATGAAGGCTCTTTTTCGGTTCCATGTGATCTTTAAAATAGTTTCTTTTTTTCCAATTCTGTGAGGAAAGTCATTGGTAGCTTGATGGGAATGGCATTGAATCTGTAAATTACCTTGGGCTGTATGGCCATTTTCATGATATTGATTCTTCCTACACATGAGCATGGAATGTTCTTCCATTTGTGTGTATCCTCTTTTATTTCATTGAGCAGTGGTTTGCAGTTCCCCTAGGAGATGTACTCCACGTCCCTTGTAAGTTGGATTCCTAGGTATTTTATTCTCTTATTTTATTTTATTTTTTTATTATTACACTTTAAGTTTTAGGTACATGTGCACAATGTGAAGGTTTGTTACATATGTATCCATGTGCCATGTTGGTGTGCTGCACCCATTAACTCTTCACTTAGCATTAGGTATATGTCCTAATGCTATCTCTCCTGCCTCCACCCTCCCCCCGCCCCACAGCAGTCCCCAGAGTGTGATGTTCCCCTTCCTGTGTCCATGTGTTCTCATTGTTCAATTCCCACCTATGAGTGAGAACATGTGGTGTTTGGTTGTTTGTCGTTGCGTTAGTTTACTGAGAGTGATGATTTCCAGTTTCGTCCATGTCCTACAAAGCACATGAACTCATCATTTTTTCTGCCTGCAAGATATACCATGGTGTATATGTGCCACATTTTCTTAATCCAGTCTATCGTTGTTGGACATTTTGGTTGGCTCGAAGACTTTGCTATTGTGAATAGTGCCGCAATAAACATACGCGTGCATGTGCCTTTATAGCAGCATAATTTACTGTCCTTTGGTTATATACTCAGTAATGGGATGGCTGGATCAAATGGTATTTCTAGTTCTAGATCCCTGAGGAATCCCCACACTGACTTCCGCAATGGTTGAACTAGTTTCCAGTCCCACCAACAGTGTAAAAGTGGTCCTAGTTCTCCACATCCTCTCCAGCACCTGCTGTTTCCTAACTTTTTAATGATTGCCATTCTAACTGGTGTGAGATGGTATCTCATTGTGGTTTTGATTTGAATTTCTCTGATGGTCGGTGATGGTGAGCATGTTTTCATGTACTTTTTCGCTATATAAATGTCTTCTTTTGAGAAGTGTCTGTTCATGTCGTTTGCACAATTTTTGATGGGGTTATTTGTTTTTTTCTTCTAAATTTGTTTGAGTTGTTTGTAGATTCTGGATATTAGCCCTTTGTCAGATGAATAGGTTGTGAAAATTTTCTCCCATTTTGTAGGTTGCCTGTTTATTCTGATGGTAGTTTGTTTAGCTGTACAGAAACTCTTTAATTAAATTAGATCCCAATTGTCAATTTTGGCTTTTGTTGCCTTTGCTTTTGGTGTTTTAGACATGAAGTCCTTGTTCATGACTATGTCCTGAATGGTGTTGCCTAGGTTTTTTCTAGGGTTCTTATGGTTTTAGGTCTAACATGTAAGTCTTTCATCCATCTTGAATTAATTTTTGTGTAAGGTGTAATGAAAGGATCCAGTTTCAGCTTTCTACATATGGCTAGCCAGTTTTCCCAGCACCATTTATTAAATAGGGAATCCTTTCCCCATTGCTTGTTTTTCTCAGGTTTGTCAAAGATCAGATAGTTGTAGATATGTGGAGTTATTTCTGAGGGCTCTGTTCTGTTCCATTGATCTATATCTCTGTTTTGGTACCAGTACCATGCTCTTTTGGTTACTGTAGCCTTGTAGTATAGTTTGAAGTTAGGTAGCATTAGCATGATGCATCCAGCTTTGTTCTTTTGGCTTAGGATTGACTTGGTGATTCAGGCTCTTTTTTGGTTCCATATGAACTTTGAAGTAGTTTTTTCCAATTCTGTGAAGAAAGTCATTGGTAGCTTGATGGGGATGGCATTGAGTCTGTAAATTACCTTGGACAGCATGGCCATAGTCATGATATTGATTCTTCCAACCCATGAGCATGGAAAGATCTTCCATTTGTTTGTATCCTCTTTTATTTCCTTGATCAGTTCTTTGTAGTTCTCCTTTAAGAGCTCCTTCACATCCCTTGTAAGTTGGATTCCTAGGTATTTTATTCTCTTTGAAGCAATTGTGAATGGGAGTTCACTCATGATTTGGCTCTGTGTTTGTCTCTTATTGGTGTATAAGAATGCTTGTGATTTTTGTTCATTGATTTTGTATCCTGAGACTTTGCTGAAGTTGCTTATCAGCTTCAGGAGATTTTGGCTGAGACAATGAGGTTTTCTGGATACACAGTCGTGTCATCTGTAAACAGGGACAATTTGACTTCCTCTTTTCCTAATTGAATACCCTTTATTTCCTTCTTCTGCCTAATTGCCCTGACCAGAACTTCCAAAACTATGTTGAATAGGAGTGGTGAGAGAGGGCATCTCTCTCCTGTGCCAGTTTTCAAAGGGAATGCTTCCAGTTTTTGCCCATTCAGTATGATATTGGCTGTGGGTTTGTCACAGATAGCTCTTATTATTTTGAGATACGTCCCATCAATACCTAATTTATTGACAGATTGTAGCATGAAGCATTGTTGAATTTCGTCAAAGGCCTTTTCTGCATCTATTGAGATAATCATGTGGTTTTTGTCGTTGGTGCCGTTTATATACTGATTTGCATTTATTGATTTGCTTATGTTGTACCAGCCTTGCATCCCATGGATGAAGCCCACTTGATCATGGTGGATAAGCTTGTTGATGTGGTGCCGGATTCGGTTTGCCCGTATTTTTCTGAGGATTTTTCCATCAATGTTCATCAAGGATATTGGTCTAAAATTCTCTTTTTTGTTTGTGTCTCTGCCCGGCTTTGGTGTCAAGATGATGCTGGCCTCATAAAATGAGTTAGGGAGGACTCCCTCGTTTTCTATTGATTGGAATAGTTTCAGAAGGAATGGTACCAGTTCCTCCTTGTACCTCTCGTGGAATTCAGCTGTGAATCTATCTGGTCCTGTACTCTTTTTGGTTGGTAAGCTATTGATTATTGCCACAATTTCAGAGCCTCTTATTGTTCTATTCAGAGTTGCAACTTCTTCCCGGTTTAGTCTTGGGAGGGTGTATGTGTTGAGCAATTTCTCTATTTCTTCTAGATTTTCTAGTTTCTTTGCACAGAGGTGTTTACAGTATTCTCTGATGGTAGTTTGTATTTCTGTGCGATCTGTGGTGATATGCCCTTTAACAGTTTTTATTGTGTCTATTTGATTCTTCTCTCTTTTCTTCTTTATCTTTCTTGCTAGTGGCCTACCAATTTTCTTAATCTTTTCAGAAAGCCAGCTCCTGGATTCATTAATCTCTTGAAGGGTTTTTTTTCTTTTTTTTTTTTTTTTTGTCTCTATTTCCTTCAGTTCTGCTGTGATTTTAGTTATTTCTTGCCTTCTGCTAGCTTTTGAATGTGTTTGCTCTTGCTTTTCTAGTTCTTTTAATTGTGATGTTAGGGTGTCAATTTTGGATGTTTCCTGCTTTCTCTTGTGGGCATTTAGTGCTGTAAACTTCCATCTACACACTGCTTCAAATATGTCCCAGAGATTCTGGTATGTTGTGTCTTTGTTCTCCTTGGTTTCAAAGAACATTTTTATCTCTGCCTTTATTTAGTTATGTACCCAGTAGTCAATCAGGAGCAGGTTGTTCAGTTTCCATGTAGTTGAGTGAGTTTCTTCATTCTGAGTTCTAGTTTGATTGCATTGTGATCTGACAGAGAGTTTGTTATAATTTCTGGTCTTTTACATTTGCTGAGGAGTGCTTTTCTTGCAACTATATGGTCAATTTTGGAAGAGGTGTGGTGTGGTTCTGAAAAAACTGTATATTCTGTTGATTTGGGGTGGAGAGTTCTGTAGATGTCTATTAGTTCCTCTTGGTGCAGAGCTGAGTTCAATTCCTGGGTATCCTTGTTAACTTTCTGTCTCATTGATCTATCTAATGTTGACAGTGGGGTGTTAAAGTATCTCATTGTTATAGTGTGGGAGTCTAAGTCTCTCTGTAGGTCACTCAGGACTTGCTTTATGAATCTGGGTGCTCCTATATTGGGTGCATACATATTTAGGATAGTTGGCTCTTCTTTTAGAATTGATCCCTTTACCATGATGTCATGGCCTTCTTTGTCTCTTTTGATCTTTGTTGGTTTAAAGTCTGTTTTATCAGGACTCAGATTGCAACCCCTGCCTTTTTTTGTTTTCCATTCGTTTGGTAGGTCTTACTCTATCCTTTTATTTTGAGCCTATGTGTGTCTCTGCACGTGTGATGCATTTCCTGAATACAGGACACTGATGGGTCTTGACCCTTTATCCAACTTGCCAGTGTGTGTCCTTTAATTGGAGCATTTAGCCCATTTACATTTAAAGTTAATATTGTTATGTGTGAATTTGATCCTGTCTTTATGATGTTAGCTGTTTATTTTGCTCTTTATTGATGCAGTTTCTTCCTAGCCTCGACGGTCTTTACAATTTGGCATGTTTTTGCAGTGGCTGGTACCTGTTGTTCGTTTCCATTTTTAGTGCTTCCTTCAGGAGCTCTTTTAGAGCAGGCCTGGTGGTGACAAAATCTCTGAGTATTTGCTTCTCTGTAAAGTATTTTATTTCTCCTTCACTTATGAAGCTTAGTTTGGCTGGATATGAAATTCTGGATGGAAAATACTTTTCTTTAAGAATGTTGAATATTGGCCCCCACTCTCTTCTGGCTTGTAGAGTTTCTGCCAAGAGATCCGCTTTTAGTCTGATGGGCTCCCTTTGTGGGTAACCCAACCCTTCTGTCTGGCTTCCCTTAACATTTTTTCCTTCATTTCAACTTTGGTGAATCTATTTTTTTCTCTTTGAAGCGATTGTGAATGTGATTTCACTCATGAGTTGGCTCTGTGTTTGTCTGTTATTGGTGTCTAAGTATGCCTGTGATTTTTGCACATTGATTTTGTATCCTGAGACTTTGTTGAAGTAGCCTTTCAGCTTAAGGCGATTTTGGGCTGAGATGTTGGGGACAGATAATATACAATCTTATCATCTGCAAACAGGGACAATTTGACTTCTTCTTTTCTTAATTCAATACCCTTTATATCCTTCTCCTGCCTGATTGCCCTGGCCAGAACTTCCAACACTATGTTGAACAGGAGTTGTGACAGAGGACATCACTGTGTTGTGCCAGTTTTCAAAGGGAATGCTTCCAGTTTTTGCCCATTCTGTATGATATCAGCTGTGGGTCTGTCATAGATAGCTCTTAGTATTTTGAGATACGTCCCATCAATATCTAATTTATTGAGAATTTTTAGCATGCAGGATTGTTGAATGTTGTCAAAGGCCTTTCCTTCATCTATTGAGATAATCATGTGATTTCTGTCATTTCTTCTGTTTATATGCTGCATTACATTTATTGATTTGCGTATGTTTAACCAGCCTTGAATCCCTGGGATAAAGCCCACTTAATCATGGTGGATAAGCCTTTTGATGTGCTGCTGGATTCTGTTTGTCTGTATTTTCTTGAGGATTTTTGCATCGATGTTCATCATTGATATTGGTCTAAATTTCGCTTTTTTTGTTGTGTCTCTGCCAGGCTTCAGTGTCAGGATGATGCTGGCCTCCTAAAATGACTTAGAGGGGATTCCCTCTTTTTCTATTGATTGGAATAGTTTCAGAAGGAATGATACCAACTCTTCCTTGTACCTCTGGTAGAATTCAGCTGTGAATCCATCTGGTCCTGGAATTTTTTTGGTTGTATAGCTATCAATTATTTCCTCCATTTCAGAGCCTGTTATTGGTCTATTAAGAGATTCAAATTCTTCCTAGTTTAGACTTGGGAGGTTGTATGTGTTCAGGAATTTATCCATTTCTTCTAGATTTTCAAGTTTATTTGCGTAGAGGTGTTTATAGTACTCTCGGATGGTAGTTTGTATTTCGGTGGGATTGGTGATCGTATTCCCTTTACATTTTTTGTTGCATCTATTTGATTCTTCTATATTTTCTTCTGTATTAGTCTTGCTAGTGGTCTGCCAGTTTTGTTGATGATTTCAAAAAAAACCAGCTCCTGGATGAACTGATTTTTTGAAGGGTTTTTAGTGTCTCTATCTCCTTCACTTCTGATCTGATCATAGTTATTTCTTGCCTTCTGCTAGCTTTTGAATGTGTTTGGCATTGCTTCTCTAGTTCTTTTAATTGTGATATTAGGATGCGAATTAGATATTTCCTGCTTTCTGTTGTGGGAATTTAGTGCTATAAATTTAGCTCTTCACACTGCTTTGAATGTGTCCCAGATATTCTGGTATGTTGTGTCCCTGATCTCGTTGGTTTCAAAGAACATCTTTATTTCTTCCTTCATTTTGCTGTGTACCCAGTGGTCATTTAGGAACAGGTTGCTCAGTTTCCATGTAGTGTAGCGGTTTTGAGTGAGTTTCCTAATCCTGAGCTCTAGTTTGATTGCACTGTGCTCTGAGAGACAGTTTGCTATAATTTCTCTTCCTTTACATGTGCTGAGGCATGCTTTTGTTCCAACTATGTGGTAAATTTTGGAATAGGTGTGATACGTGGTGCTGAAAAGAATGTATATTCTGTTGATTTGGGATGAAGAATTCTGTAGATGTCTATTAGGTCCGCTAGGTGCAAAGCTGAGTTCAATTCTTGGATATCCTTGTGAACTTTTTGCCTCATTGATCTGTCTAATGTTGACAGTGTGGTGTTACAGTCTCCCATTATTGTGTGTGATTATAAGTATCTTTGTAGGTCACTTAGGACGTGCTTTATGAATCTGGGTGCTACTGTATTGGGTGCCTATATATTTAGGATAGTTAGCTCTTCTTGTTGAAGGGATCGCTTTACCATTATGTAATGGCCTTCCGTGTCTCTTTTGATCTTTGTTGGTTTAAAGTCTGTTTTATCAGGACTTGGATTGCAACCCCTGCCTTTTTTTGTTTTCCGTTTGCTTGGTAGCTCTTCCTCCATCCCTTTATTTTGAGCCTATGTGTGTCTCTGCACGTGAGATGGGTTTCCTGAATACAGCACAGTGATGGTCTTGACTCTTTATCCAAGTTGTCAGTCTGTGTCTTTTAATTGGAACATTCAGCCCATTTACATTTAAGGTTAATATTGTTATGTGTGAATTTGATCTTGTCATTATGATGTTAGCTGATTATTTTGCTCATTAGTTGATGATGTTTCTTCCTAGCCTCGATGGTTTTCAAATTTGGCATGTAGTGACAGTGGTTGGTACCAGTTGTTCCTTTCCATGTTTAGCACTTCCTTCAGGAGCTCTTTTAGGGCAGGCCTGATGATGACAAAATCTCCCAGCGTTTGCTTGTCCGTAAAGAATTTTGTTTCTCTTTCACTTATGAAGCTTAGTTTGGCTGGATATAAAATTCTAGGTTGAAAATTATTTTCTTTAAGAATGTTTAATATTGGCACCCACTCTCTTCTGGCTTGTACGCTTTCTGCTGAGAGATCGGCTGTTAGCCTGATGGGCTTCCCTTTGTGGGTAAACCGACCTTTCTCTCTGGCTGCCCTTAACATTGTTTCCCCTCATTTCAACTTTGGCAAATCTGAAAATTATGTGTCTTGGAGTTGCCCTTCTCGAGGAGTATCTTTGTGGTGTTCTCTGTATTTCCTGAATTTGAATGTTGGAATGCTTTGTTAGATTGGGGAAGTTCTCCTGGATAATATTCTGCAGAGAGTTTTCCATCTTTGTTCCATTCTCCCTGTGACTTTCAGGTACACCAATCCGACATAGATTTGGTCTTTTCACATAGTCCCATATTTCTTGGAGCCTTTGTTCACTTCTTTTTATTCTTTTATCTCTAAACTTCTCTTCTCACTTCATTTCATTTGTTTGATTTTCCATCACTAATACCCTTTCTTCCAGTTGATTGAATCAGCTACTGAGGCTTGTGCCTTCCTCAAGTAGATCTTGTGCTTTGGTTTTCAGCTCCATCACGTCCTTTAAGGACTTCTCTCCATTGGTTATTCTGGATACCCATTCCTCTAATTATTTCCAAGGTTTTTAACTTCTTTGTCATGGGTTTGAACTTCCTCCTTTAGCTCAGAGTAGTTTGATCGTCTGAAGCCTTCTTCCTGCAACTCGTCCAAGCCATTCTACATGCAGCTTTGTTCCATTGCTGGTGAGGAGTTGTGTTCCTTTGGAGGAGGAGAGGTGCTCTGATTTTTAGAGCTTCCATTTTTTCTGCTCTATTTTGTCCCCATCTTTGTGGTTTTAACTATCTTTGGTCTTTGATGATGGTGATGTACAGATGGGGTTTTGGTGTGGATATTCTTTCTGTTTGTTAGTTTTCCTTCTAACAGTCAGGACCCTCAGCTGCAGGTCTGTTGGAGTTTGCTGGAGGTCCACTCCAGACCCTGTTTCCCTGGGTATCAGCAGCAGAGGCTGCAGAACAGCAGATATTGGTGAACAGCAAATGTTGCTGCCTGATCGTTCCTCTGGAAGTTTCGTCTCAGGGAATTACCCGGCCATGTGAGGTGTCATTCTGACCATACTGATGGGTGCCTCCCAGTTAGGCTACCTGGGGATCCAGGACCAACCTGGGGAGGCAGTCTGTCCGATCTCAGATATCCAGCTGTGTGCTGGGAGAAACACTACTCTCCTCCATGCTGTCAGACAGGGACATTTAAGTCTGTAGAGGTTTCTGCTGCCCTTTGTTTGGCTATACCCTGCCCCCACAGGTGGAATCTACAGAAGCAGGCAGGCTTCCTTGAGCTGCGGGGGGCTCCACGCAGTTTGACCTTCCCAGCCCCTTCCTTTACCTGCTCAAGCCTCAGCAATGGTGGGCGCCCCTCCCCCAGCCTCACTTCCACCTTGCAGTTTGATCTCAGGCTGCCATGCTAGCAATGAGTGAGGCTCTGTGGGCATAGGACCCTCCAACCAATTCACAGGCTATAATATTCTGATGTGCCATTTGCTAAGACCGTTGGAAAAGTGCAGTGTTAGGGTGGGAGTGACTTGATCTTTCAAGTGCCATCTGTCACACTTTTCTTTGACTAGGAAAGGGAATTCTCTGACCCCTTTTGCTTCCTGGGTGAGGTGATGTCTCACCTTGCTTTGAGTCATACTCGGTCCACTGCATCCACTGTCCTGCACCCACTTGATAACACTCCCCAGTGAGATGAACCCGGTACCTCAGCTGGAAATGGAGAAGTCACCCGTCTTCTTCCTTCACGTCTTGAGCTGATCCCTATCCCTAGGATACAATCAAAAAGCATTCTTTTAATAAATACTAAAACTGTAAAGCTTCTTTTAATAAGTCAGCTTGTTCAATGGTGACATTGTAAACTAATTCCATACAAAACAATCCTGTCATATATACACGTGTATATGTGCTTCAGTGGTCCATACACATCTATGTAAAAAAAAAAAAAAAGAAATTTTAAAGTACTTATTTTTCTACTTACTTAATTCCAAGCCTCTAGAACATATATCAGATGAATTATTTAACAAATGGCTACCAATTAGTAAATACACTTCATTTCTTTAAAAACAAAGGTGTATTATGTCTTCTTAGAAAATGACAATTTAAACTTTCAGAAACTTTTAGTAAATACTGGTTCTGTAATCATTGTAAAATGTACCCATGAACATCATGTTTAAATTTAAGTAATCTATAAAGCCTAGCTCCCTCAGTGAAAAAACTGTTACAGGTAGTAATAGTAATAGTAACAGTAATAATAATAAAATAGTGCCAGCAGTTTGAAAAATCAGGTCAGTCACAGGTTTCAATAAATATTTCTCTTTCACTACAAGCTTTACCTGAACAACTTTGCTTCTACAAATAGTGCCAGCTTCTGTACACCACTTACTGTCTCCAATGCCTCAATTTCACACTCTCTGCATTTTTCCAAGATTGTGTCTTAACAACAGAGCTCTCCTTTAGTATATTAAGCAAAAAAAAAGTTAATCTTGACTTTTCCTTTTAGGTATTCAATGGCATTTTATTAATCTTGGAGAAAAAGCAAGCCCTATATGGGTAGGAGTTCTGCCAAGTGGAGAAGGCCCTAGCATCAACAACAGAGCCTACAGCTCAGGTGCTAAGTGGGAACTAAGGAAGCAGTGTAAATGTAGATAATTACCAGTTTGCTGCTAGTTGCTCACGTTCTGAAACAAATTTTTGATTCAAATGAAAAAGATTTTCCATTGTAGAAATTCACCTCCTTTTGGATCTATCTTAACATTTTTAGAAATTTTTCCTGTTACATCAGTTTCCTCATTTGTTGATTTTTGTTTTCTCTTACTGTCTAATATGCATTGCTTCTGAATGCATTATTTTATTATGTTCGAACGAGGCAGAGAACAAATAATTCTGATCAAAGATGCCCACTATGCAAACTTCTATCAAATTATTTTTTAAATGTGGGTGATAATTGAGCATTGGTTCTACTAACTAACTTTAGCAAAATTGAAAATCCTCCAACCCCAGCTATAATCCTTGAAAATTTGCTTTCATTTGGCTCCCTTATTGTAATATCCTAGGATCATTCTTGACTATATTATGACTGGGATCATTCATGACTATATTATGGACACACATTGTGTTTTCTCAAGCACAATGTGTATCCATAATATAGTGTGCCAATGCACCTGTATGCACGTGTATTATTGATGCCTTTCAACTGTACTAAAGATCAGCTCTATCCCAAATGCCATTCATTGACTTTTCTCCCTTGGTACCTCCAAAACAGAGGCTGACAAAGGTGTTATTTTTTGACATTCATGTATTACAAAAATGTTGAAAAAGTAATTGGAAGGAAAAACAGAGAAATAGAAAATATATTGTTTAATTTCTAATCATTGATTAACTGAACTGACCTTACTTTATTAATGTTTACCCTAAGTTGAATCAATGGAAATTATATACACTTTTTCAAATCCCTCTGCTTTATGGAAACCAAAGTTGGAGTTAAGAAATCTTCAAAATATAATATCAAAGAGTTACAATTGTGAGCCACTAAAAATAATTTTATCAACAGATGTTTCAACACTGTTAACTTCTCAAAGGTGTCTGACACTCAAGATTTTAGTATATTTAGCAGCATTTCTAACCTCTCAGCAATAGATGCTAGTAAGAACCTTACCAATACCACTTTCAGTCATGAACCAGGGTTAGAGTGAAATCTAAAGTAAAATCTGCAGACCTATAAAAACCCCAGACAATCACGTGGACTGTCTGTTATGTCTATGAGCTTATCCTCTATAATTTTTCCCCTTCTACAGTCTGCTGCAGCCACAGGTAGCTGGATTTTTAAAAACAATTCATACCAGCTTCCACCAGGAATCATTGTACTTATTGATCTTGCTGTATGCTTACATTATTTTCTTATTATTGTCTTTAGATATTTATTTGAAAGTCACTTTGTAAGCCACTTACTGTATATTTGTTTTACAAAAATCAAAGTGTGCTTTATAACAGAGAATCTTAATTCATACATTTTCTACAAAATTGATAATTTGACTTAAAAAAAAAAAAACTTTCTAACATAACCACTAAAACAAAAACCTAACCCCTGGGATTCAAAATTAGAAGTGTAACATTCACTTTAAGTATTTTAAACAAGAGACAAAACATAAACCTCATAAATAACCATAAACTCTGAAATTAGAAAACACTCAGTGATTCATAGACAAAAATAAAAGCAAAACTGCAGGGATGGTAGTTTCAAAACATTCCAAGAAAAAAAAAGTTTCAAACCATCAAAGACAGTCTGGACCCTGAAAATCAATAGTTTATATCAACCAAGTAAACATTTAATCCAGAAAGACAATTATAAAATCGTAAATTTTTTTTTCTTTAAGGATTGTTATATCACCTCCTAGGCACAAATGAAACCTTCAGAATTGAAATCCACACGGTCAAAATGAGGACTTGATTCCTGCTCCTGGAAAAAGCAAAGAAGCCCTTATGTGCTAAATTGTATTTTTTTTCCCCAGTCTTTCTAGAGGACATATGAAAATTTGATAAAATAAACATTTATTTCTCCTTTGCCTAACTCAGAAGTCACTACTGATTGGAAATTCCAGGAATTTGTCACAAATATTTAAGTTGCTGTGTACAAAAATATGGTTTTTTTACACTAGGTTAAGGATAAACAGGAACAAAAGTTAGAGAGACTGGTATTTGTAAAAATCTGAATATTCAAAAGCAGTTTAACATACTGAAGCACTTAGAAAAATCATGCATATTTTTACAACAGTAACATTCTAAAAGAAATGTAAAACAATATACTTTAACCCTCAAGTTTATCTGTAGCTTCAGAGTGAGAAGAAAGTGAATGTTAGGAGAGAGATATAAACAATCCCCCTGAGAGTTAAAGTAGAATGTTAATACATACCCTGTATTTAAAAGTGATAGTTTTCATATTGCTCTTATTCAAAGTGCCAATGGAATGCAAGCTAAGCTTTTAATAACTAACACATTGCATTTCAGAAATAACAAAAAGCATTCAGAGTTAGCACATTATGACATTTCAAATGCAGAGGTAACTTTCAGTGTTAGCACATTATGACATTTCAAATATAGTTTTCTGAAAAGCAGAAACACAAAAACAAACAGAAAGTTATGAACAATGTAAACTAAATGCAGGAATTAAGTGTGTCCCAAATTTTATAGACAAAGAACTAAAAACAGCAGTCTTAAGTAGGGCTAAAGAGAAATGATAGACAAATGATCAAAGAATCACATGAGAGCGTCAGTGAGACAAATTACAAAAGAACCCTTAAAAAAATGGGATAACTACCGAAATAAAGTCTATAATAAAGGGGTTTAACAGCACATTTGAGCAGGTAAATATTCGTTCAATCTGAAGGAATAAAAACTGAAAACACAGTCTGAGGATTAAAATTTAAAAAGAAAGTAAAAAAAAAAAAAAATCAACAGTAAATAGAACACCATGAGGTGTACTGGTACATGCAATATGGACATCTTATAAATGAAGAATAACAGAAGCCAAAAATATGTAAGGCAAAAATGGCTGAACATTTCCTGAACTTAAAAATCTCAATCTAAAGATGAAAGAGGACAAAAATCTTTAACCACAATATAGTCAATGATAGCCACATCAGAAAACATTATGGGCAATCAAGAGCCAATACAAAGAAAATTGTAAAAGCAGATAAGGAATAGCAATTTGCTAAGCACAAGAAGGTCTTGATTAAAGTAACAAATGATTGTTCAGCTGAAACCATGAAGTCAGAAGGTGGTGGGATATCGAAGTTTAACAGAAAAATGCTATCAAACCTGATATATATAACTGGTAAAATGAAATTCAAGCAAACATGTCTGGGTAAAGAAGAGCTAAAGGAAATTGTGACTAAAGCTTCTCTATAAGAAAAATGCTATTACTATTTCAACCCTGGCAAACTTAACTGTTAATGAACAGTCTGTGTGGACAGATATAATCACAGACAATAATATAAATTGAGAAGGATGGACAACTACAAGAGCAGCATATTTTTATATTGTCGACATTAAACACTAAATTATTCACACAAGTTAGTATTGTTCATAATAGGCTATTTTAAAATTTCAATAATAATTGAAATCCCAAATACACCTAATTGTAATATAAAAAATACAACAGAAGGTTTTAAAATATTAGCCAAATTTTTTAAACGAGCAAAAAATAAATTCAGGATCAAGCAGAAGAAAGAGTGTATGGAAAACATGTAAGTCAACGTCAGAGTATGTAACATTTTACTTGTAAGAACTGTAAATGTGAGCTCTTGCTTAAAAAGTCACACATTGTTGCAAGTGTACCCTTAAACGAAGGAGTCACATTTGTGACGTCTATGGGAGGCGTGCGTTAGGTGTAAAGGCAAATAGGCCAAAGTAAAATGATAGTAGATTCTGGGAAAGTTATGCAATGTACAACGGATCACCGTATATCTGTCTGTTCAAGTATACAATAGGTGCAGTGGAAGGATTAGCATGATGCAATTACTATAGAATTCCGAGTCTACATGAAGTTTTCCAGCTTCCAAAAAAAGATTTGCAAAGTAAATAAAAATTAAATTTCATCAATTTTCTAACCCAGATCAGCAGCAGCTACTTATTATTTATTAACCACCTCTGTGGGATGCTGCCTTCCAAATATTTCTGGAGCAGCTTACAAGAGCCATGGTAAACAGAAGGGACTCTGTCCTCCAAATCTCAGGAGGAACTCACTTGCCGATTGCTGCTTCTGCTTATGGAGGTCCCGACAGAGGTGAATAGTCATTGTTTTATTCCCTGAACATTATGCAGGCTCTTTGTCCCTCTGTGCAACCAACTTTCAGTAGATTTAAAAGGCAAAAATATTTTTTTCCTGGTTGTTCTTCTTTTTCTCTGAAGGCATTTGTAGACTAAAACTTTCAAAATTAATCATATATAATTAATCATATATAAAATAATATATATTATATAATATAATATATTACATATTATATAATATATAACATGTCATTAAATTATACATTATATATAATATAGACTTATATATAGTATTATATATTATGTAACATAATATTATATATAATATCATATATAATTATATTATATAATATAATTAATATATATTATATATCATATATGTCATATGATATATAATACATGTATTATATATACGATATATAATACATGTATTATGTATAGTATATATGATATATATCATATATTATATATTTTATATCATATATACATATCATATGTAATATATAATATATTATATATACTATATCTGATATATATTATATATAATATATCTGATATAGTATATATAAATCATATATATTAATTATATATACACACACAAATGTATATATATATATATAAAATGAAATGTGGTTTTAACGATACGTGCCCCAAAACAATGTGCCTCAAAAAAGACCCCAGAATAAGCTCACTACAGCTGATTTACAGGAGGGAAAGAGCCTATGTAATGAATAAACAAAATGCTACCAAACCATAGAAGTAGAAAATCTTATTTTCAAAGTTACAGCACTTTAAAATTTCAATGCTCTTTTCCACCCCCGGCAAAATCACAAACTACTGAGTGAAATAGGGAAGTATGTCTCATTTTAAGAACAACTACAAAAAAAACTACGAAAAAATAAGTTTTTTGACAGCCCAAATGGCAGCCTTACCAAAATGTAATATTTAAAATTTAGATACTTAATAAGCTAATAGAATAAACAAAGAAGCACAAACAATTATGAACAAAAATTATTAATCTAAAGAGTAAAATTATTTTAAAACCTAAAGAAGTCTAGAGATAAACTGTACAGTGAAATCGAGAAATATGGCTCATTTTAACAATTAAAAAGAAATTATGATCTGAAAGTTTTTTTAGACAGCCCAAATGGTGGTCTTACTAAAACATAATATTCAGAATTAAGTTTCAGAGTCAGCTAATAGAAGAAACAAAAGAAGCACAAAAAGTTGTGAACAAATTTAATAAAAAAGTAAAATTATTTTAAAACCTAAAAGAGTCTAGAGATAAGAGTAAAAAAAAAATTCACTACAGATATTTAAAAGCAGACTTGAGCTGGGGGAAGAACACACTATCAGCAAACCAAAGAAAGAGTGTTAATATTATTAAGTTAGGAAATGATAGAAAAAAAAGTAAAGTAATGAGAACAAATCCTAAAATGCTGTGGAACACTATCAAGCAGCCATATTATGCATACTGGAATTTCAAAGGGTGACAAAAAGAATCAGGAAGACTATTTAGAAACAATAATGGTAAAGAATGTCAAACGCAACAAACTCCAAGTAAGAGAAACTCCAAGAAACAAACTCAAATTATATGATAATTAAACCCTTTGAAAGAAAGATAGAGAAACTCTTGGAAGCAACAAAAGAAGTGGCTAGTAATGTTCCAAGAACCCTCAAAATTAATCAGCAATCTTACCTGAAAACTCAGCGGACAGAAAGCAATAGATTAACATATTCCAAATGGTGTAAGAAGAAACTTTTGAACAGAAATCTGATGTTCAAAACATTGTCCCTTATAAGTGAGGGAGAAATCATGACATTTCCCGATAAAAGCTGGGACATTTCACCAGTAGACTATCTTTTTAAAAAATGCCTTATAGGATACTTCAGAGTAAAATGAACAGACAATAAAGAGCGGTATGAATGAATATATATTACGGTAAAGATAAACGTATAAGATATGATAAAACATAAAAAATAAGAGCGCACACCTCCACAATTTGTTTCCCATGTAATTTAAAACAAAAATATACTTAATAAAAATACTATAACTAACTTGTGTTTTTGACATACAATGCATAAAGGTATGATTTTGAGAACTCAATAAGGAAATCATGGGGGTGAAGCTATACAGCGTTAAGGGATTTGTGTGTTATTGAAAGTAAGCTAGTATAA
The DNA here is from genome assembly GCF_028885625.2 of Pongo pygmaeus. Taxonomy (NCBI): domain Eukaryota; kingdom Metazoa; phylum Chordata; class Mammalia; order Primates; family Hominidae; genus Pongo; species Pongo pygmaeus. The sequence goes on along the minus strand of NC_072397.2, from coordinate 32,624,823 downwards.
TCTTAAAAGTGGAATAAATTTAGAATATTCAGTGTAATCACAGTATCAATGACAATTAAAAAAGAAAAAGAATAACAGGCAGGTGTAAAGCTTTCTGTACCACACCAGAAAGTAGGAGATGTGGATTTAGTTACTCTCACTTGAGGCTACCAAGCCAGCTATCATGTACCATGAGACAAAGCCCAAGCTGTCCCACCAGGGTGTAAGTGTGGAGAGCCTAAAGCACATGGTATAGCTGCTATTTCAAACAATTTTCACTACACCAGTGGCGATGAAATAGAATAGGCTCATCCATATGCAGAACCTGGTGAAGAACTGGAGGCAGAAAGAAGTGGATTACAGGTGTGACCCTGTAATCCCAGCACTTTGCAAGGCTGGGGCGGGCAGATCACGAGTTCAGGAGATTGAGACCATCCTGGCTAATACAATGAAAACCTGTTCCTACTAAAAATCATAAAGTTAGCCAGGTGTGGTGGCAGGCCCCTGTAATCTCATCTACTCCAGAGGCTGAGGCGGGAGAATCACATGAACCCAGGACGCGGAGGTTGCAGTGAGCCGAGATTGTGCAACTGTGCCACTGTACCCCTGCCTGAGTGATAGCTCAAGACTTTGTCTAAAAAAAAGAAAAATAAATAAAATTTGGTGTTGGAAAGGTTAGGAAGAAACAGTATGACACTTGGGAACCAGAGCAGCACTGGGGAAAAATGTATATATGACTTTAACAGATGACAGACTAAAAAACAGAAAAAATAAAAAATTGGCATGGACCAGAACAACTAGAACTTTTTCAAACAATACCAGAAGATGAACTTCTATATCTACCAAGCCCAACTTTTCTAAGAATGCTCCTAAAACTCTAGCGTCTGGCCAACACCACAAATTCAAAAGCAGCCAGTTACGTGCTGCCAGCCAGAATGTTAGCAGTAATCCAGGGTCACATCTGTCTGACGCAAAGAATATGGAGCTACTATATTCAACTATCAAGAAGGACACTTGTCCCTTACAGCCCTAGTCACAAAAGAACACAGTGAGTGGCATTCAGGAACTCAAGAATCTGGACCCTATTGCAGCAGATCAGCAGGATACAGTGGTCTTCAAGGAGGAGGAAGGGAATCTCATCAGGGCTTTATCAGCTCCCAGGGCAGGACAGTGTGGAATAGAGAACAAGACCCAGATTCACCCACTATTTTCTCAGAAGTCTGGCTCAGTTACTGCTTCCATGGCTGCAGACTCAGCTACCAAAAAAGCTACAGTGTTATTAATGGGGCTATTAGCAGCCAATGGAGAAACAGACATGCTTATATTAGTTGCAAGAGTGAAAGGTGGACAAAGAAATGTTACCGACAATGGCAGAGACCAGCCTTTTATCAAGCAGATGTACTTCACCAGAGGGCTAACAGAAAATGCCAGCACATACAGATATATTGTAGTGAAGTAAGAGGATGGATTCACCCAGATGTTGCTATAAACTAGATCAACATAAAAAAATGCACTGAATATAGAAGTAATTAAAGAAATGGTTAATGCTCTGAATAGGGCTGCTGTGGGTGGGAGCAAGTTTGTGCTGTTCAGTGTAGGTGGAAGTGTCCTTTGCTGTGGTCTCGATTTTGGGTACTTTCTGAAGTATTTAAGGAAGGACAGAAACAGAACAAGCCTTGAAGTGGTGAACACCATCAAGAACACTGTGAATAATTTCAATCAATTTTAAAAGCCTATTTTTATATCAGTCAGCAGCCCATCCTTTGGAATAGGTGCATCCACACTGCCTCTTTGTGATTTCTTCTGAGCTAATGAAAAGGCTTGGTTTCAAATCCCTTATATGACATCTGGACAGAGTCCAGATGGCTGTTGTGTTACTTTAGCTCCTACTTGAACTTTGCATCGTCCAGCCTCCTTAATTATTGTGACCATGAGACATTGCTTCATCCTTTGATTGGTCCCAGCCCAAGGTCTCAGGCCAAGCTGTCACTTCAGCTCCTTTCTTGGTCCAGGGCAAAGTTCCAAGGCTGAGACTTGTAGCTTCTACAAATCATCACTTCAGCTCCAGGTGAATCCAAGACCAAGTTTCAGGGCCAAGCCGAATAACGCTTACTCCAAAAACACTAAGCACATTCCTTTACTTCTCTGCCTTTAGAAACTGTAAAGCACAGTCTCATAATAGGTAAACCACTCACATTCCACCCTCACTGTGAAGAGTTTTTTACTTTCACTTATAAAAGTTTTGATTCAACCTTTTTGCATCCACCCTCCTTAATTTTCTTGGCCATGAGAGAAAGAACTCTGTGTGATACCTCACATTTAGAGATTTCTAGATTGTAGTGCACTAATGAGACCACAATGGTTGAAGTCTGGGAATTGAGCTATGGGATGCATCAGCCTGGCGAGACCAACTGACAAACTGTCCCCACACTGTGATACATACCCTTGGGGGCATTCACCCATATAGTGGTCATGAACAGAGTCGAAAAGGGGCAAGGTAAATTGATACAGCCTAGAAACCTGAGGGACACCATCAAGCAGCCATACATAAGCATTTTGAAAGATTGAAGGAAGAGACAAAAGATCATGGAGACTATTTAACAAAATAGTCATAAAGAATGCAACAATTTAAGACAATAAGTAAGCATCCAAGAAGCTCAACAGACTCCAAGTAACAAAAACTCAAAGAAACAAACTCAAAGTTAGCTGATAATTAAACTGTCTAAAACAAACACAAAGAGAATCTTGAGGATTTTCAAAGGAAGTAGGGGAAGTAGCTAGTCATGTAAAAGGGACCCTAAAAATAGCCAGTGGATTGCTTATCTTAACAACCACTGAAAAGCAGTAGATTACTTATCTGAAAACTAAGATGATAGAAATCAGTAGACTAATATGTTCCAAGTGATGTCAGAAAAAACTGTCAAACCTAAACCTTATGATCCACCAAATTGTCCATCAAAGGTGACGGACACATTATGACATTCCCACATAAAAGCTGGCACCCTTTTCAAGTAGACTACCCTTTAAGAAATGTCTTATGGAGTACTTCAGGGTAGAATGGACAGACACTCAAAAGCAGTATGAACAAGCAAAGGTTAAGGTAAAGATAAATATATGTACAAATATATAAGATGCAACATTTGGCCGGGCACGGTGGCTCACGCCTGTAATCCCAGCACTTTGGGAGGCCGAGTTGCATGGATCACAAGGTCAGGAGATCAAGACAACCCTGGCTAACACGGTGAAAACCCTTCTCTACTAAAAATACAAAAAAATTTACAGACAACCGTGGCAGGCGCCTGTAGTCTCAGCTACTCGAGACGCCGACATAGGAGAATGGCGTGAATCCAGGAGTCGGAGCTTTGAATGAGCCTACATCGCACCACTGCACTCCAACCTGGGTGACAGGGTGAGACTCCATATCAAAAAGAAAAAAAAAAAATTAACAATATGCACCTGCACAATTTGTTCTCCATGTACCTTAAAACACAAATACGTATGTTTATTGCCGCATTATTCACAATAGCAAAGACTTGGAACCAACCCAAATGTCCAACAATGATAGACTGGATTAAGAAAATGTGGCACATCTACACCATGGAATACTATGCAGCCATAAGAAATGATGAGTTCATGTCCTTTGTAGGGACATGGATGAAATTGGAAATCATCATTCTCAGTAAACTATCGCAAGAACAAAAAGCCAAACACCGCATATTCTCACTCATAGGTGGGAATTGAACAATGAGAACACATGGACACAGGAAGGGGAACATCACACTCTGGGGACTGTTGTGGGTTGGGGGGAGGGTGGAGGGATAACATTGGGAGATATACCTAATGCTAGATGATGAGTTGGTGGGTGCAGTGCACCAGCATGGCACATGTATACATATGTAACTTACTGCACATTGGGCACATGTACCATAAAACCTAAAGTATAATAATAATAATAATAATAATTACAATAAAAGAAAAAAAACACAAATATATTTAATTTAAAAAAGCACTTCTAATTTGTGTTTTTGACACAAAATGAATAAAGGTATAATTTTGAGGACTCAGTAAGTGAAATAGTGGAGGTAAATTATACAGGAGTAAAGGTTTTGTATGTTACTGAAGGTAAGCTAGTGTAACTTTAAAAATGTTAGAACATTAGAATGTTCCATACAATCGTCATAGCAACCACAATTAAACAAACAAACACAAAGGAGTAACAGGCAGGAAGAAAGCTTTCTGTTCTACACCAGAAGGTTGTGGCTGTGGATTTAGCTACTCTCACCTGAGGCTACTGAGCAAGCTCTCATGCACCATAGCATAGCTGCTATTTCACACAATTTTCACTACACCAGTGGTGACGAAATAGAAGAGGTTCATCCATACGCAGAAGCTGGTGAAGAACTGGAGGCAGAAAGGAGTGGCTATGTAGAGACACAACTGAAACAATGTTGGCACAGCAACTGCTCCAATCCTGTGTCTTTCCTCATGGCTTCCCAGGAGTTTGAGGTTGAAAGTATTGTTGACAAAAGACAAGATAGAAATGGGAATACAGAGTGTTTGATTTGGTGGAAAGGTTAGGACAAACAGGATGACACTTGGGAACCAGAGCAGCACCTCACGGACTGTGAAAAATGTATACATGATTTTAATAGACGACAGACTGAAAAACGGAAGAAACTGACATGGACTAGAACCAGTAGAATTTTTTCAAACAATGCCAGAAGAAGAACTTCCAGATCTACAAAAGCGAGCTATTCTAAGAACTCTCCTAAAACGCTAGTGACTGATAGACACCACAGATCCAAAAATAGCAAGTTATTTGCTGCCAGCAAGATCGTTAGGAAGAAGGCAGCCTCAATTCTCTCCAACACACAGAATATGGAGATAATAAATTCAACTATCAAGATCCTTGCACCTGACAGCCCCTTTAACGACAAGAAAACTCTGAGTGGCTTTCAGAAACATGGGAAACTGGACCCTGTTGCAGCAGATCAGTAGGACACGGTGGTCTTCAAGGTGACAGAAGGTAAATTCCTCCAGGACAATTTGTCACGTCCTGGTGCAGAACAAACTGGAATAGAGAACAAGACTCAGATACACCCACCAATGTCACAGATGTCTGGCTCAGTTACTGCTTCCATGGCCACAGGTTCAGTTACCCAAAAAGGTATAGTGGTATTAATAGACTCATTAGCAGCCAATGGAACAACAGAGGTGCATACCTCAGTTTCAAAGGTGAAAGGTGGGCAAAGAAATATTACTGATGACAGCAGAGACCAGCCTTTTATCAAGAAGACGTACTTTACCGTAAGGTTAACAGAAAGTGCCAGCACATACAGAGACATTGTAGTGAAGAAAGAGGATGGATTCACCCAGATAGTGCTATCAACTAGATCGACAGAAAAAAATGCACTGAATACAGAAGCAATTAAAGAAATGGTTAAAGCTCTGAATAGTGCTGCTGTGGATGACAGCAAGCTCGTGCTGTTCAGTGCAGCTGGAAGTGTCTTTTGTTGCAGTCTTGATTTTGGGTACTTTGTGACACACTTAAGGAATGACAGAAACAGAGCAAGCCTTGAAATGGTGGATACCATCAAGTAATTTGTGAATACTTTTATTCAATTTAAAAAGCCTATTGTTGTATCAGTCAATGGCCCTGCCATTGGACTAGGTGCATCCATCCTGCCTCTTTGTGATCTCGTGTGGGCTAATGAAAAGGCTTGGTTCCAAACCCCTTATATGAACTTTGGACAGAGTCCAGATGGCTGTTCAACTATTGCATTTCAAAAAATGATGGGTAAAGCATCTGCCAATGAAATGTTATTTGCTGGGCGAAAGCTGACAGCACGGGAGTCATGTGCCAAAGGCCTGGTCTCTCAGGTATTTTTGAGTGGAACTTTCACCCAAGAGGTTATGATTCAAATTAAGGAGCTTGCCTCATATAATCAAATTGTACTGGAAGAATCTAAGGCCCTTGTTCGCTGTAATATTAAGTTGGAGTTGGAACAGGCCAATGAGAGAGAGTGTGAGGTACTGAGGAAGATCTGGAGCTCAGCCCAAGGGATAGAATCCATGTTAAAGTATGTTGAAAATAAGACTGATGAGTTTTAATTGTCAGGCTGTCTGCTTAGGACGCGAGAACTAAGCTGAACCAAATGCATCATGAGTTGCAAGATGCCCTAATCCATCTTCATAGCCCAAAACAGTTTCACCCATAGCTAAGGCTTGGAAACAAAACCGGAAATGTCCAAGCCAGGTATTGAAATTATTACATCATTTTTAAGCACTGTAGTTTTAAAAGAAATAATAAAACAGCTTGTTTGCCCAAATGTGGTTATTTTATGCTCACATAAGCCCAAATATAAAAGCAGACTGTTGGGTACTAGATTCTTCTTGGAAGCCCTAATATGTATCTATGGCTACTACTATATATAAGACCAGAGTTGTGTTTTATTGGATGTTTATGACAGAGAATCCTGTAATAATGTTGATTTTTCTTATTTTTGTATGCTACAATACCTCTACTGGGTTATAAGGCAGCCTTAGCTTCCCTCCCAGAAGGACACAGAACTGTATGAGATGGTGCCCTTGACTTTACAGTGGCACAAGCACTTCAGAGACACACAATTATAAATTAAAAGACTTTTCTTTTAGAATAAATATTTCTGGCACAAAATTCACTGATGATCATTCTCCTAAACTGAACATATGACTAGAATTTGTGGTGAGATATCACTTGATTTCATTTTCCTTTATAAATGTCTAGTTCTTACCCAGTTAACAAAAGAAAACTTTATCTCTCTAAAGTAAAACTTGTTGCACCTTATTAGTGAATTATGGAATCATTTTTGTGGAAATATCCAGGTTCTAATGTTTGTAATGTGAAGATTTAGGTTACCTTAGAGTGTGCTCTTGTTAATAAGTTAAAATTCTGGACACATTATTAAAGGCAGAAACTTCTTTCAAAACAAAGACACCTACACTCTGTATGGCCTTTAAAAGTATCAGTGTCTCTTTTTATGAGCACACAAATTTCTAGAACACTGTATGTGTTCAGTTACCCAAAAGCTCTATGAATACTGTCTTGCTGATTTTTATCGAGGCTCCATTACATAGGCATAATTGAATAATCCACTGGCCACTGGTGATGAATGTCATCTTTGTCACAAGATCTCTAGGGTGTCGCTTCACCAGCCAACAGTCTCTGTGGATGATGTCACCTTTGTGCAAGTTTCCCTTGAGCCTGCTTGTCTAATTTTGCACACCCATCTTACAGCCTGCACTCAGCTCAAACTATGGGCTTAGGTTTCAGTTTGCTATGGATGTGCCAGGCACAGAATGGAGGCAGATGCATGAGTGAGTGTTGGTTGAGTCCAGCCACTGCACACAGCTTTGCATGTTATCTGTGATGAGGTAAGCAGGTCAGGTGCTCGTACAGGTGACAATTCCCTGCAGATCTTTAGGTGAATCAGGCATACCACAAGCTTTCTCTTCTGCAGGCACTGAAGAATGCAGTGTCATCCAAAAAAGAATAAATGCCAGAAAATGCAAAGACCCAAAGACGTCATCTCAGCCCTGGCTTGGGAAAGGTTTAGATCTAGGATATCTAAAGGGCAAATGTCCTGCTTTCTTTTTTCTTCTACTTTTCTTTTTTTCTTTTTCTTATCTATGGAATCACTATGGCTTAAATTAGGTTTTTCAAAGGGCTGTGTCTCTCTTTCTACTGGAGATTAGGATCTTGTCTTTCCTTCACTCTTTCTGTCTTTGACTGCTTTTCTCTCTTTGACATGCTATAGAAGAAATGTGTTTTGGCCCAGCATCTTTCTGTTGACTGTAGGGCTATTTGTCAGAAACAGTAAGATTTTGGCTTAGCAATAACAAAACGTCTTCCTATTTAAGACCCCCCAAAAAAGGGCTAGATATTAGGGAGTCTCTATATATGTATTGATGTATCATAAAACTTCCCCAGGTCTTACTTTATTTATTTAAGGCACTGTAATGAAAAAGAAACTTGCACTTTACTGGCACCTCATTCATTGGGCATTTCCTATAGGGGTAGTAAGGAACATGGAGGGTTGGATGTAAAAACTGGAAAAGCTGATGATGATGTGACTAAAAGATTCTCTACATCAAGAAGATGAGAAAACCTGGAGTAAGAAAATTTTGTTTTGATTGTTTCCAGGGAGAATGTTTCTCTGATGTTTGTGAATTGTTTCTTGTGGGCTTTTCTGATATGACTGCTAAGAAGGCATGAACAATTTTACAATATTTACAAAGATGTTGGTTGTTTCACGGGGCGAAAAGCCTTGCACATAGGAAACTTCAAACAATGTGCCTTCAACCCTCAGAAACTTTCTAGGTCTTCAATAATATTGACAAAGAAAAGCAATATAGTTGTGGTGGATTATTGGGAAAATTTCTACAGGCTGAGAAACAGCCTGGACTATCAGGCTGCAGAGAGAATTTTAAGAATCCTGTACAATCCCATGGCCCAACCAAATAATTTTTTTTTTAAAGCCCAACTTTTTGTGTGTGTGTGCTTAAGACATGCCCACAGCTACTCAGATAAAAAAACAAGACCACGCATTAAAATGTTGTGTCTTTTGTGTAACCAGATTGCTTCCAGGAAATAGTCTCTTTTTCAGAACATGTACATATTGGACTCCAGTGTGTTACAAAGGGCACCTTATATTACTAAATATGCTTTGGGCTCTGAGCCAAATTTCTGTAAATTATCATTTTAGCCTCTGGTCTCATGCCAAGGTCCTGGGCCATGCTTTCACTTTAGCTCTTGTGTGGCTCAGGGCCAAGTCCCTGAGCCAAGCTGAGTCATTGCATCAGCTATTAATAGTTCCAGGCACAAGGACCCAGGAAAGATAAGTAGTACTTTCTTCAAAACTAGTTAGTACATTTTCTTTCTTCTGAGTCCATAAAAATATCAGACTCTTTCTCAGAGTGGGCGACTGACTCTACTCCACCAGAAGTTAACATATTACACATTTGCTATCATCTCCCCTTTTGCATTCATAATTTTTAATTTTCTTGAGATTAAAAAAATCTGTGTGTCACCTGATAGATTTTGGTTCACAGGGGTAAAGCAAAGTTTGTTTTTGGTTCATGGACTGGGAAAGGCTTTAATTAAAAAGGTCACTAGTAGCTGGGCGTGGTGGCTCGTGAGTGTTATCACAGCACTGTGGGTGGCCAATGCAGGCAGATCACAAGGAGATCGAGATCGAGACGATCCTGGCTAACATGGTGAAGCTCCCATGAAGTCTATTAAAAATACAAAAAATTAGCTGCATGTGGTGGTGGGCACCTGTAGTGACAGCTACTTGGTAGGCTAAGGCAAGAGAATGGCATAAATCCCAGAGATGGAGCTTGCAGTTACCCAAGATCTTGCAACTGGACTCCAGCTTAAGTGACAGAGTGAGAATCCATTAAATAAAAAAGGTGAGTAGGAGTGCAATTCCAAACTACTTACATTCATATCTGCAGCTTGTCTTCTATTTGCATTCACATCTGCCCCTTGTTCTCTGTGTTTGTTTCTTTATTTTTTCTTTTTTTAATTTCTGAAGAGCAAAGAAAGCTCTGGGCAAGTGCCAGGTAAAATCCGATAGATTGCCTGCCATTCTTACAAAGCTTAGGAGAAAGGGATGTTGGGAGACACATTGGCAGTCTCCTTTCACCCTCCACTGTTGAAAATATTTCCTCTGTTCCAACTATTTTCTTTCACAGAGGATCCAGCTGTCACATAGGACTGAAAGGATATCTAAGTTAATTGAGGATTTCTGGATAAGACTATATCACGGTGTTATGTGAAGACCTCAAAACTAACTCATTTCTGACAGCCTGTCAGAGTATTGCCACCAAAAATTTCAGGCTCTTCTGTGGCATTTTATTTATTTATATTTTGCATTGTGTTGCTAATATCCCTCCTGTTTCACCTTTGTATGCAATGTTGCGATTTGGAGATGTAAGCTCACTGGTAAAAGTCAGTCATTAGAAATATAATTCAAAGAGTTGCTATTTTGTGATTTTTTTCTTTCAAATAGGAAGAATTCAAAATTGTGATCTAAACATTTTTATTTGATAAGGATCTTTTTGTCCGCCAATGATAGATATTCACGTCACTGTAGGGAATGGCATACATTCAAATAAAATTTCTTTTTTTTTGGCTGGTTATTTCTCTTTAAAAAGATGCACACAACCATATATATCTAAAGAGATTCTTTGTGAGACACACCTTTTTTCTGAAGAGAAACATACTGTGGGGACAGGTGATGATCGTTAACCTTCTTTTCCTCACTTTTGAGTATATAAACCCGGGATTCAGCATTTTCATGGAACATTTTAGATCTTAAAATGCAACCTAGTGAAATGAGCTTTTTCTCTGTGGGGAAGCCTTGCCAGTACTTTGCACAAAACCCTTGGTTTTTTAACTCCTCTCTCTCCTATATCTCTCTAATAGTAATAAGACTCTGTGCCCTATCAGAAAACAGAAAATTTCCACTTTCAATAATCAGAAAGAAGGTGCCTTTGAGAGACACATTTTAGCTAAGTACTGTCTTATGAAAGCCAGCCATACAAGCTTTACTTGTTTTGAGGCACACCTTCTTCCTCCAGCAGCACTGATATTTAAACTAACAGATAATTTTATGTTTCAAAGTCAATTGATCTTATTTCCTGCAATTTCAATATTTTTTTCTAAGCCATAGCAAGGCAAGCCACAAATAGCATTAAAATTCTTACTCTATACAACTGTCTTGCTAGAATCCAATGACTATACCATCTTTTTTTTAGGTTCCCAAGTTACTTTGGTTATCTTCTGGGTTGAGCAGACTTAAGAAATCAACCAGGAGTCACCAGTGGAGAGCTAAAGCCTGTGCAGGTAAACGTTACTTGTCCTGGTCTCTAGTTCCTCTGGAACTGTGGGTGAAGGTTTAGCTTGCATCCATGGGGGACAACTATGTCCATCACCAGACTCAGAAAAGACAAGGGGAATGCAAAAACAAGGAATATCCTATCTTTCTATTCAGTCAGGGCTATTTCAAAAGGGGGAAAAAGATAATAGGAAGATTTTTTCTATATTTCTTTAGAAAGTTCACAAACTATCTGCAGTGTGCACTTCTCTAGATTACTGTCTGAAACACAGAAATTTCATTGACTGTGAGACTCTGAAAAAAGAAAGTGGCTTATTTATGTATTTGTTGCTCAAGGGCATGACAGCCCTAAGAACTCCAGGACAGACATGCCTAGCTTTCTGAGGGAAGTGTTCGTTTTAGTACTATTCAACAGATACATCTTTTCTTCAGATGGCAAAGAAAAGAGTTTGATTGTTTCTTTTTTTATTCAACCTTGCTTTGACTTGGGACAAAACCCAGATCTTTCTAAGCATGGTAAAATTGATTCTGCCCTCTTGGCAGTCATAACAGGCAAATTTCAGAGAGATAATTCATTAAGTCAGAGACAAGCCCCTGAGGAACACTCAAATATATCTTCTAAATGCCATACATGCCACCCTCATTTAGAACCTCCAAGAGCCTTTTCATCAGCTTGTCTTCTGGTGCCACTAAAGAAAACCGAACCTCACTGTTGCCCCTGCAGAAAATACTCCATAGATGTGATACTAGTATAGTAGAAATTTTCTTCTCATTGTAGGGACTTAGATTAAAAAAAATGAAAAACATAAGCAAATGCCCCTGAGGACCCCAGTGGACATACAGAGATATTTCAAAATCTAACTCAAGTGCTTAATCGTACCTGAATAGATGACACATTACTCCTAAACCAAACCCTAACTGTTGCCATAAAGCATGCAGCTTTACAGAGAGCAGAGTTATCCATGGATCAACCACATGTCTTTTACAAAATATTGAAAAAGGGAGGGTGGAAAGGAAAAAAAAGTTGAACTGATAACAGAATTCTTATTCATAATAGGAAAGGATGGACTGCTGATAACTCGATTGGAATCTTATTGATCCTATAGCAGACTGAAAAAAAATTAGTGAGTCTACTGGAAGGCTTATTAGTGAACAGTACAAAACTTCATAATTATTCTAAACTATTCATAATAGGTTAAAACACATAAAAATTATAGAGGCTTTTTAAAAATCCTGAGAGAGGCTTTAGTGAAACACATGTTCCTACCTCCCTATTGAGTTAAGATAAAGTTAATCTTAAGAGAAAAGTTTATTACTCAAACAGACCCTGACATCAAAAGAAAGCTGCAAAAATATGTCATAGGTTCAGATAATATTGTTCTTTTAACAATGCACCAGGATGTAACAGCCTTTCTTTCATTTCAGATAACACTAAGAGTCTTTTCTTTTACATTTAAGAAAATTAAGGATTGTAGACAAAGGAAACTGTTTGAAGCAAAAGTTCAAATAAGTGGCAAAAGAAGCTCTCTGCCAGCAGAGATAGAAGCTTGAATAAGTTGTCCACTGGAATTTAAGGTTTTTATGGCCTAAAAAATAAAGATATATACTTAGTTTGCAAGCTGTCTTGGAGAATGTGTGACTTAGCTTTGCACAGGCCCAGGACCTGTTAGACAGCTTAACCCAGGCACTTTGCCTGGGAGCAGTCTGAAGTGGTAATTTGCAAAGACTGCTTAGCTTGGCACAGGACCTAAAGTAAAAGTTTGTCCTGGGATGCTGGCTCAGGAATAATCAGGGACTGAAATGATGATTCATATAGGTTGAGCAACCAGTCAAATACAAAAAGAAATATTCAGCCATTACCCACTAGATCTCACTGGGTTTATGCCCACAAAAAAAAAAAAACAAACAACTTGGTTTTCGGAAAGCCCTCTGAGTATACAGAAAACAGCATGCCTATGCCAGGCATTGGTTCCCCCATCTGAATGAGTGAGAGGTTTGTACAAGATTTTATCTGAATGGACTGAAAGTTCTGCTATTTCTGTTGCTGCAGCCATACTATCAGGCACAACCTTCTGTGTTAGATCCCTTACTGGTGCCTACACTTTTTTGGTCTGATTATTATGTTGGAATCAGGCCCTTAGCTGTTGATTGGGGGTCTTCTAGAAACCATTGCCTTGCTGTTTTCATATGGAAAGCTAGCTAAGTTGTCTTTATCTTCCCTCAGAAATGAAAACTCTAACTTTTCTTAGGAGTTTGGTATTGGTCTTTCCGGATGCTTTCTGCTGGAGAAGAGTGTTGTGTAGAAAACAGTAGGTAGGATTCTACTGAGGGTTGGTTTAAGTGTTTGTAGAAGAAAGATATGTTAATTCATGGTTTAATTTGCATTAGATTTTAAGGTGTGATAGACTTAAGGCAAAAAAAGAAAACCAGTTTGATTATTAGAAAAAGCATATCACAACGAGACAAGGAGAGTAAGAACAGCTGAAATACTTCAAGGCTGCTAACATGCCCGTATAATTGTGGCTATATTTATACCTGTTAAGATTTTGTTACATGAGACTTGGGTTTATTTAGCTTTCTTGATTTGATCCTTCAAAGCAAAAATTCTGTTACAGGAACCATATTTTCTTCTATTATCTGAAAATATTTGTGGAATACATTCCCAGAATTAGAATATTGTTCTAGATTTCTCTATTACTCATATCTTTCTGTTTTCCAAGAACTGTAGCTGGACCTCACCAGTTGGTGGACAGAAAAAAATAAATAAATAAGAAAGGTTAATTAAAATTGTAAGAAAATCTTAAAAACAACTTATAAAGTGAGAAATTGGTGATGGGGTGTGACAGGCTTTGAGACACATATCTTTTTTCTAGTCCTAATTTTTGTTAAGAATGAATCATGATAAACTTTAGTCATTGGCAAAACAGACATGTCTTACACTTAGCCAGACAATTTTTGTACAGCGCTGTGAGAAATACCTTTACATGGGATTTCCTCATGGGCTTTTATGAATCTCTATTCTACAAGGAATATTAAATAGGACATTATAAAGCTGAGTCCAGCCATAGGTTTGACCCTTAGATACATATTATTTGGAAGAACTCCTCTGTTTTTTGAGATTCCAACTGCATGTGGTTCCTAGACCTGATAGGAAGTGGTTTTTTTTTTTCTTACCACAGACTAGAAGACCTGTATTGGGACTGTGTAAACAAAGTATAAGGCTGGGTTTCTTAGAGGGCTTTTATTGGTTCTAAAAGTCAGATGTAATTCATTAAAGAAGGCACGCTCTTCCAGTCAAAGCCTTTGAAAATCAACCAGCTTATTCTATTGAGTTATGTTGCAAACGAAAATACATTTTTTGTAGCACTGATTAAAACAATTATATTGTTGTAAGTTAAGAAAAATCACACACACTTTCCGAATTTTAGAGGACCTAGGCATAGAGAAAAAAAGTGTATTCCATGTTTTTTTAACTGGAGAATACCAATTGACAGTGTTAAAAGCTGTAACTAGTTTAAAAGAAAGTGCACTTGACTTCAAAAAACAAAACAAGAACTAGAAATGTTCTAAAATAAAGGTAAAGAGATTGCTTCATTCTTCTCTCAGTTTAGTCTATTTTAACTTTTGTCCTACTTGATACTTATAAGCGTTTTAGCTATTCCTAAGTTTTGTAAATTTTCCTGTTATAAAAAAACCTACAGTTGACAACAGCCGATAAAGCTCTACAGCTAATTTTAAGCCATTATTCTTGATGAAGATTAAATGTCTGTAAATGACAAAATGTCTAGTGTGGTTAGAAACAGAATAGGCAAAGACATTTCGTTACTTCTGTGGTTTACAACAGCTTAACATAATCACCTTAATTAAAATTGATAGCATATTTTCAGATATTAAGAACATGAAAAACCCAATGTGGTTTTGAGACTTGTGTTAGTATTACTCACTAAAATATATTCTGAAAAAATAAAATATTCCCATCAAAATCACATGTGTTTAAGTATGTTTTATAATATTATTTAACTATTTTATATGCCCCAGGGGCTCTATGAGGCCTCAAAAACACAGGTTTCAGAAAACACATCCTTGAGATTAAAATTTTATTCTGGGAAGCCTGCCAAATATTTTAGAGGCTTAAGATATTTAATGTTATGATATCCAATTCCAGATTTCCATAAATCATTGTTTCTGCCAAAATACAGTTGGTAGAAATGTTTGAAAGGGCAGAAACATTTTTATCAGCCTTCAATATTACATAATAATCTCTTTCAGAATGACAAATTTTCCCCTTGTAGTTGTCTCCCAATATTAACCCTAAGCTTAATGAAAACTTATGTAAAATTTTATTTAACCTGAGAAAGATTGACAAAGAGGTGAGATTTTCACAAACTTATTACAACGTTTTAACAACCTTCTACAAATTTGCTAAAGAGAAGATTAATGTTTCAAGAAATTTTTCTTGTGTTTTCACTTCAATGCTTAATGGCAGAAAAAAAAAAAAAACACCCTTTTCAATCTAGTGCCTGGGTGCACACAGTTTTCTTTTGCAAGATTAATTTTTTTAAAGCTATTTTCACAGTTTGAGTAAACAGTTAGCTTTATTTTCGTTAATTAAAGAAAATCCTTTACTTCTAGGCAAAATGTACATTTCCATGTCTTTCTAGAATTTATTTTCACTACAAGCAACTTTTACTCTTCTACCACACCTGGAGATTAAATTCATATACGGTATTCTCAATTACACATTATAATAATACCTTTTAACAATTAATAACTTGAGGGAAGCCAGAGAGAAAGGTCGGGTTACCCACAAGGGGAAGCCCATCAGACTAACAGTGGATCTGTCAGAAGAAACTCTACAAGCCAGAAGAGAGTGGGGGCCAACATTCAACATTCTTAAACAAAAGAATTTTCAACCCAGAATTTCATATCCAGCCAAACTAAAACTTCATAGGTGAAGGAGAAATAAAATGCTTTACATAGAAGCAAATGCTGAGAGATTTTGTCACCACCAGGACTGACCTAAAAGAGCTCCTGAAGGAAACACTGAACAAGGAAAGGAACAACCGGTACCAGCCACTACAAAATTATGCCAAACTGTAAAGACCATCAAGGCTAGGAAGAAACTGCATCAACTAATGAGCAAAATAACCAGGGAACATCATAATGACAGGATCAAATTCACACATAACAATATTAACCTTCAACGTAAATGGAATAAATGCTCTAAGTAAAAGACACAGACTGGCAAATTGGATAAAGAATCAAGACACATCAGGGTGCCGTATTCAGGAAACCCATCTCATAGGCAGGGAAACGCATAGGCTCAAAATAAAACGATGGAGGAAGATCGACCAAGCAAATGGAAAACAAAAAAGGCAGGGGTGGCAATCCTAGTCTCTGATAAAACAGAAATAAAACCAACAAAGATCAAAAGAGGCAAAGAAGGCCATTAAATAATGGAAAGGGATCAATTCAACAAGAAGAGCTAACTATCATAAAGATATATGCACCCAATACAGGAGCACCCAGTTTCATAAAGCAATTCCTGAGTGACCTACAAAGTGACTTAGACTCCCACACAATAATAATGTGAGACTTTAACACACCGCTGTCAATGTTAGACAGATCAACAAGACAGAAAGTTGAAAATGATACCCAGGAATTGATCTCAGATCTGCACCAAGAAGACCGAATAGACATCTACAGAATTCTCCAAACCAAATCAACAGAATGTACATTTTTTCAGCACTGCACCACACCTATTCCAAAATTGACCACATAGTTGGAAGTAAAGCTCTCCTCAGCAAACGTAAAAGAAAAGAAGTTATAACAAACTGTCTCTCAGACCACAGTGCAAACAAACTAGAACTCAGGATTAAGAAACTCACTCAAAACCACTCAACTACATGAAAACTAAACAACCTGCTCCTGAATGACTACTTGGTACATAACAAAATGAACGCAAAAATAAAGATGTTCTTTGAAACCGATGAGAACAAAGTCACAACATTATAGAATCTCTGGGACACATTCAAAGCAGTGTGCAGAGGGAAACTTATAGCACTAAATTGCCCACAAGAGAAAGCAGGAAAGATCCAAAATTGACACCCTAACATCACAATTAAAAGAACTAGAAAAGCAAGAGCAAACACATTCAAAAGCTAGCAGAAGGCAAGAAATAACTAAAATCAGAGCAGAACTGTGGGAAATAGAGACACAAAAAATCCTTCAAAAAACTAATGAATCCAGGAGCTTGTTTTTTGAAAGGATCAACAAAATTGATAGACCGCTAGCAAGACTAATAAAGATGAAAAAAGAGAAGAATCAAATAGACGCAATAAAAAATAATCAAGGGGATATCACCACCGATCCCATAGAAATACAAATGACCATCAGAGAATACTACAAACACCTCTACGCAAAGAAACTAGAAAATCTGGAAGAAATAGATAAATTCCTTGAAACATACACCCTCCGAAAACTAAAACAGGAAGAAGTTGAATCTCTGAAAACACCAATAACAGGCTCTGAAATTGTGGCAATTATCAATAGTTTCCCAATCAAAAAGAGTCCAGGACCAGATGGATTCATAGCCAAATTCTACCACAGGTACATGAGGAACTGGTACCATTCCTTCTGAAACTATTCCAATCAAGAGAAAAGAGGGAATTCTCCCTAACACACTTTATGAGGCCAGCATCATCCTGATACCAAAGTCTGGCAGAGACACAAACAAAAAAGAGAATTTTAGACCAATATCCTTGATGAACACTGATGCAAAAATCCTCAATAAAATACTGGGAAACGGAATCCAGCAGCACATCAAAAAGCTTATCCACCATGATCAAGTGGGCTTCATCCCTGGGATGCAAGGCTTGTTCAATATACGCAAGTCAGTAAATGTAATCCAGCATATAAACAGAACCAAAGACAAAAACCACATGATGATCTCTACAGATTCAGAAAAGGCCTTTGACAAAATTCAACAACACTTCATTTTAAAAACGCTCAATAAATTTGGTATTGATAGGACGTATCTCAAAATAATAAGAACTATCTATGACAAAACCAAAGCCAATATCATACTGAATGGGCAAAAACTGGAAGCATTCCCTTTGAAAACTGACACAAAGTCAGTTATTTTCAGCACTGCACCACACCTATTCCAAAATTGACCACGTAGTTGGAAGTAAAGAGGGATGCCCTCTCTCACCACTCCTACTCAACATAGTGTTGGAAGTTCTGGCCAGGGCAATTAGTCAGGAGAAGGAAATAAAGGGTATTCGATTAGGAAAAGAGGAAGTCAAATTGTCCCTGTTTGCAGATGACATGATTGTATATCTAGAAAACCCCATTGTCTCAGCCCAAAATCTCCTTATGCTGATAAGCGACTTCATCAAAGTCTCAAGATACAAACTCAATGTAAAAAAATCACAAGCATTCTTACACACCAAAAACAGACACACAGAGAGACAAATCATGAGTGAACTCCCATTCACAATTGCTTCAAAGAGAATAAAATACCTAGGAATCCAACTTACAAGGGACATGAAGGACCTCTTCGAGGAGAACTACAAACCACCGCTCAATGAAATAAAAGAGGATACAAACAAATGGAAGAACATTCCATGCTCACGGGTGGGAAGAGTAAATATCAAGAAAATGGCCATACTGCCCAAGGTGTTTTACAGATTCAATGCCATCCCCATCAAGCTTCAAATGACTGTCTTCACAGAGTTGGAAAAAACTACTTTAAAGTTCATATGGAACCAAAAAAGAGCCCACATTGGCAAGTCAATCCTAAGCCAAAAGAACTAAGCTGGAGGCACCACACTACCTGCTTTCAAACTATACTACAAGGCTACAGTAACCAAAACAGCATGGTACAAGTACCAAAACAGAGACATAGATCAAAGGAACAAAAGAGAGCCCTCAGAAATAATGCTGCATATCTACAATTATCTGATCTTTGACAAACCTGAGAAAAACAAGCAATGGGGAAACGATTCCCTATTTAATCAAACGTGCTGGGAAAACTGGCTAGCCATATATAGAAAGCTGAAACTGGATCCCTTCCTTACACCTTATACAAAAATTAATTCAAGGTGGATTACAGACTTAAACGTTAGACCAAAAGCCATAAAAACCTTAGAAGAGAACCTAGACATTACCATTCAGGACAGAGGCATGGGCAAGGGCTTCATGTCTAAAACACCAAAAGCAATGGTAACAAAAGCCAAAATTGACAAATGGGATCTAATTAAACTAAAGAACTTCTGCTCAGCAAAAGAAACTACCATCGGAGTGAACAGGTAACCTACAAAATGGGAGTAAATTTTCGCAACCTACTCATCTGACAAAGGGCTAATATCCGGAATCTTCAATGAACTCAAACAAATTTACAAGAAGAAAACAAACAACCCCATCAAAAAGTGGGCAAAGGACATGAACAGAGACTTCTCAAAAGAAGACATTTATGCAGCCAAAAGACACATGAAAAAATGCTCATCATCACTGGCCATCAGAGAAATACAAATCAAAACCA
Organism: Pongo pygmaeus; assembly: GCF_028885625.2. Taxonomy (NCBI): domain Eukaryota; kingdom Metazoa; phylum Chordata; class Mammalia; order Primates; family Hominidae; genus Pongo; species Pongo pygmaeus. The sequence continues at coordinate 32,605,419 of NC_072397.2, read as the reverse complement.
CAATGAGATACCATCTCACACCAGTTAGAATGGCAATCATGAAAAAGTCAGGAAACAACAGGTGCTGGAGAGGATGTGGAGAAATAGGAACACTTTTACACTGTTGGTGGGACTGTAAACTAGTTCAACCCTTGTGGAAGTCAATGCGGTGATTCATCAGGGATGTAGAACTAGAAATACCATTTGACTCAGCCATCCCATTACTGGGTATATACCCAAAGGACTATAAATCATGCTGCTACAAAGACACATGCACACGTATATTTATTGTGGCAGTATTCACAATAGCAAAGACCTGGATCCAACCCAAATGTCCAACAATGATAGACTGGATTAAGAAAATGTGGCACATCTACACCATGGAATACTATGCAGCCATAAAAAAGGATGAGTTCATGTCCTTTGTAGGGACATGGATGAAATCGGAAATCATCATTCTCAGTAAAGTATGGCAAGAACAAAAAAACCAAACACCACATATTCTCATTCATAGGTGGGTATTGAACAATGAGAACACATGGACACAGGAAGGGGAACATCACACTCTGGGGACTATTGTGGGGTGGGGGGAGGGGGTGCGATAGCATTAGGAGATATACCTAATGCTAAATGATGAGTAAATGGGTGCAGCACTCCAGCATGGCCCATGTATACATATGTAACTAAACTGCACATTGTGCACATGTACCCTAAGTCTTAAAGTATAACAATAATAATAATAAAATTAATAACTTGAATGTAAAACATTGTGAGTTTATAAAATTACGGTCTGGGTGCAGGTAAAGTATGATTTATTACAGCATTGTTAAAGGAGTAATTATTTTTATACATCTTCCAGCCTTAGGTGGTTGTTGTTTTTCATAAGTTAAAGTCACATGAACTGAAAAGTGCAACAGCCTTCATTTCTTTGGAAGCAAAATATTTAGTCCAAGTACCTATTCTTCACTAAGTTAATTAATTAGATTTTTAAAATATGTACATAACACATATGTAACCACACAGAAAACAGAAGTTCCAGAAGTTATAAAATTTTATTTTACCAAATTTGCAATTGGATTATTGACCTCTTGCTGAGGCCCTTTAAGAACTGGGATATGAATAGTTTCCAGGGCCTAATAAAAAAGCCTCACTGATGCTGGGCATGGTGACACACACCTGTAGTCACAGCACTTTAGGAGGCCCATGATTGGGGAACAAGAAGTCAAGAGATCATGGCCAACGTGGTGAAAACCCATCTCTACTAAAAATACAGAAATTAGCTGGGCATGTTGGTGGGCACTTTTAGTCTCATCTAATTTGGGGCCGAGGCAGGAGAATCATTTGAACCTAGGAGGCAGAGGTTGCAATGATTTGATGGTGTACCACTGCACTCCAGCCTGGTGACAGAGTGAGACCACGTCTCCAAAGAAACTCAGAGCTGTAAGGAAGAGTCAGGCTTTCATTTTCAGAGGTATTATTCACTTCTAATTCCAAGAGCTACATAAGAAATGCAGATATCTCATAAAAGACAATGGGTGGTGCCTTTTCTGTTAGCCTCAAGATGTCCCTCATCATCAGCTTTTATCCAAGAACCTTTTATGCATGCACCAGATGTGTCAAGAGAGAGTGGAGAAAGGTAATTTAGTAGATTGAAAGAAAAACTTTTTCAAGGAAACAAGATTCATGAAGAGACAAACATGAATGTCTTCAATATACATATAGCATAAATCTCCATTTTTAATTAAGCTGATTGCCTTCTAAGAGTGTTTTCGTTAATTTAACTTTACAGAGAATATCAACAGAAGTGTTTATTATTTATTTCACTGGTTTACACCACTATATGTATGCAGTCACGTTCAGCAGCTCAAATTTCCCCTGATAGAATGCTGCTGGGCCCAGGCAAGTACAGGCTTTCAAATTGGCTGCAGATCCTTCAGCAGCAAAGCTTGATATTTCAGGAGGTGACTGTCAGTTCGCAAGAGACTTTTTTAAGGAAACACAGTACTGGTATACTGGGTGGTGTGGAAACAGATATGTTATTTTTATGGTTAACCTGATGGTTTCCGGCACCAACAATGTCACTGACGCAGCTGCTCAGAGGTGGGTTACCCATTTCTTTTTAGAAACCAAGCTGAGTTTCTTTCTTAGGTACACCACTGGATGTTGAGCTGGACCTCAAGCCTCATCCATAATTTCAAGGTCTGTTTTCTCTATTTCTGATATATGGAGATTAAACGCCTTTACTATGATAAAACCGAGGGCTTCTGCCTTAAGTAAGATTTGTTTAACTGGTTAAATTTTTTTGAGTACTAGGTTCTTAAGTTAACCAGTGAGTTTTATCTGCTTTAGTTTCTTCTATGAGGTGGTATTTAAGATGAGCTACTTCTCTGTATTAAGGTACCTGCCACCATCTGAAAAATCAAATAATGCCCAAGAATATTCTTAACTGTTAAGAAAAATGGGCTGAATTGTTTCATGACCCTGTACATTGGTAACTTCTGATAAGACCAGACCCAGGTACTGTATCGAAGTCTGAGAAAGCTGAGCTGTAGATTTTGAGACCCAATAGTTTTTTTTTTTTTTTTAATTATTGCCAGATAGTTTAGCAGTGTGTTAGTGTGTTCCCAGGAAGCCCATCACAATCTTGCTATTATTGTCACCTCACCAGTACACAAACACATAACAGTCTCCACTTATCTAAGGTAATACTGGGGGTTTATTTTCTATGTTTCAGAAAAATAAAGATCCCAGACATATTTTTCAAAGACTAAAGAGCACTAAGGTTGAAGGGAAAGTTTAAAAAGTGAAATAAAAAAGCTCGATGCCAGCAATCATGTGATCAAAATGGGTTAACCAATATGAAAGTTGGATTTAGCGTTTTTGTGTGTTTTGAATGGTAAGAAATGCACTTAGTCTGTGGGCTGTCTTTAAAAATGTGTGACGTCGTTTGACCTGGGGCCTTAGATCCCAGCCCAATCAGAAAGCTTAGCCTGAGACCTCGGCCCAGTTCTTATTAGTGGCTAAAGTGAATATTCACAGGGGCTACTCAGCTTAGCCAACAACCTTTCAGAAGCTGAAGTGAACCTGTGGCCTAGGATTTTGTCCAGAACTGATCTGAGGCTGAACTAATGATTCATAGAGGTAGGGTTCACAATCCAGGAAGAAAAGAAAATTGTTCCCTGAAAGGCACTTGCTCCCACTCTCCCACTCTCTTTATGTTCACCAAAGGAAAAGAAATATATCTGGAAGTCCACTGATTATAAAATGGACAAATGCATTTCTATTTCAGGCCTTGTTTTCCCATTTGAGTAAGCTTGAAGTTTCTGCAAGTTTCTGAGTGAGCTGGAGGTTCTTCTCTCTGTGTAGCTGCAGTCAGGTCTTCAGACACAACTTTCTCTTCTAGTTCATTTATTGGTGCCTGCTGCTTGAATGTTTATTTACAGGCTGCTTTTTATCTTACGTGGAAATGAGGCACTGATCAGTGGGCCGAGAAGTTTCTGGGGACACTTCTCTTTCTGTCTATAGAAGGCAAGCTAGCTAACTCTCTTCACTATTGGAGGAGGAGAGCCCTGGATTGGAGAGAAGAAGAGAGAAACAGGCTCTAGAATTTAGAAAAATGTTCTTGTTGTTGTTGTTTAATTTCCATTTTACCTCCAGAATTACTTGAATCCTGTAGATCAGAATAGCTGGTAGAACTGGGGAACCATTATTCCTGCTGAACAATCTGGGAAATATGCACTGGACCAGGTGACCTAAGTCTCTGGGAACACTCCTACTTTCACTGGTCTCCCTCATAGGCTGGACAAAGTTGAGATATATTCTTTTTCTGTCTGAGCAATTCATTTGAAAGTGCCCTAGCTTGTCACACTAGTAGAAATCAGCAGATGCATCTTGGAGATTCTGGACCTTATAGGCCTCTGAAGTGGCCAATAATGTCTTTCTCATTCTCTTGTGACTCCCTTCTACTTTCTAGGTCTCCTCTTTCCAGTTCTTGTTTTAAAAGATCAAAAAAAGCCACCCCGGAAAGTTTTCCACAGTGCTATCTGATTCCATGGCCTGCTTCTGTAGCTTTGTTCTGATATTAGAGGATGGCTGAGAAATAAACTAGTATTTTAAATTTGTGTATCCCTTGATTGAATTAGGAGATGGAGATGAATGTTTTGCTAAAGCTTCTCTCAGCCTTTCCAAATAACCTGTGAGATTTTTTCTAGTTTCTGACTTCAACAAGGACAGTTCAGAGTAATTAACAAGTTTTGTTCTGGTTCTTTTGAAGCCTGCTAATATGCACAGTAGAAAGTGATTCCTTTTCTATTCACCTGTAGGTTTACTAAGGCTTCATTTGGGGTTTTCAAACAGCACTGTTTTTCTTTCTGTTGCAAATAGTAATTCTGTCTTTTTTTTACCCATTTTTTCATCTTTCACTTCTGTTTATTTTTTGACTGACTATAGGATGTCCGTTGTTCATCTTCAAATTCCTTTGCTGTGTGCAGTGCTGCCGGTTTTTCAGCAGTAGTTAAAATGTGGCTTAAAAGTTGCACTGCATTTCTGCACATAAGATGAAACTGTTGGTTGAAATGTTGGAAAACCTGTGTATGTCTATCAGGTTCATCAGGGAACTGTCTTAAGTCCAACTTTATGTGTATAAGTTTACTGTCATGAGAAGGACATTTAAACCTTAGTAGCACAATATTCATTGTGCATTTGTTATAGGGGCAGCAGTAAAGTTGGAGGTTTACTGGGATTGCACAATAAGAGGTGTTTTTATACAACTATTCTGAGCCCCGGTTAAAGGAGTCAGATAGGGCACTCAGAAATTGCATTTGATGGTTCTCTAGAGATTTGTCTCTTTGACTTTGGAAAATTGTGTACGTAGACTTACCTCGTATGGTTCCCAAAGGTGCAGGGGTAATTTTACAATGTTTACAAAATCTAAAGGTTTCTTTGAATAGCAAAAAGACGTAGTTGTTAGATGTTATTGAAATTATGCCTCTTTGAGAGGACCTGTCCTCCTATCAGGATCATGGCCACATGGCTACCTTGTTGCCTGTTGAATATTATTATTATTGTTTATAAATTTAGAGACTCAGGGTCAATGGAGTTCCAGGACTTCCAAGTGCACTCAAGGGGAGTGCAGTCTACAGATGCTTTGTTGGTATTTAGAAACAGACGCTAAACAAGGTGTCATTCAGATGACTTCCTCCTTTGGTGTTACCCCGGATACATAGAAAGTGTTAGGGTATCCTTTTTCATCTTTTTCCTTTGTCTCATCTGTGCCCCCAAAACTGTAATAGGTGCTGCTTAGAAATGCAAGCATAGCCTTTACACATAAATCTGGAGGGGCTAGTCAGAAGCACTAGCTACACTCACCTGTGAAAGGCTGTAGCTTTCTGCCCTGCTTTTATCCTAGACCCACTGAACCCCAAAGGCTTGAAAGTTACCCCAGAGGTCTTGCAAATGGTATGTAGTAATAAAATTTGTGCCAGACATTTTAAGAGAGGAAGCATCTTCATACTAACTTTGGCTTTCCTAACCATGTTCCCAGTGAAATATCAGAATCGCTGAGAATGAGAAAGATTGACTTTCAAACATTTTAAATGCAAAACTATTGCCATGCAGAACAGCTGGCTCAAAACTGTAGAAACTGAATGTCTGAATGGCCCTTCATTAGATGGGGAAAGCAAAGAGGTTAAAATCTGCTCTTTAACACTGTTTTTCTACCAACAATTAATAGTGGAGGCTGCCTGTTTAAAGATAGGACATAGGGGCTAATCACTGATGGCAGAATGTAAATGGGAAAAGAATTTCAAAACTGTAAGTTTTGGACAATGGATTGACCAGGCTCCAGGTAGGAAAGAAAACTCATTTCACTAGTGAGTGATGTAAGGTTAGAAATCCTAGGTTGAATATTCTGACACAAAATTCTTTTTATTCAAAAGTTAGAGAGAGAGATTTTGGGTTAGATATGTTGTCTCCACTAAATGCCTCCCAACAGTCAAAAATTAACTTGTCCCATGGTGTAACTTTTATGTGAAAGAAAATAATATTTTTGTAAAAAATTCCAAATAAAGGAAAGAGTATTTATTTGCAGTCAAATCCCTCCCATACAGTGCCATGATTATCTATTATTGAGGGACAAAATTGTCCTTTATAGGTAAAAATTTATAGTGAAATCTTGAATTCCTCTTGTTTCACAGAAATCCCAAAAACAAACCTTTTTAAATTTCACTACTAATTACTAAGACAAGGAGTGACTGTGTTAAGGAAACCTGCATACCTAGGCTGTAAAATTGCCCACAACACTGCATAGAAAAAATATGAAAGACATTATAGCTGTGAAAAGAAAAATTGTAAATTCTATAGATAAAAATGGGAAGTCCTTGTGTCAATGGCCTGATGAGTTGTCACAGACCAGAATTAGTCTAATGGTTATCAGATAACACTGAGATGTAGCCTCAAGCTGGAACTTTTAGCATACCTAGGATCTCCTCTATATCACATGTCATTGCCAGTCTCTTTATGAAAAAAAAAAAAAGTCTTAAAACAAACAAGATATTTTTTAAATGAATTTGAAAGTTTAAAGTCTACTTTTACCATTCTGATGAATTATTTCCTTCCCAGCCCATGCAGCAACATATGTGTAGTCTCAACAATGCACCAAGTTGTAATAGTATCCCTTTGTCTGTAATTATACCCAAAGATCTTTGCCTTAATTAAAAAAAAAGTAAGAAGCTGAGAAACAAAGTTGAGATTAAAGAAAAAAAAAAAGCATGAGAAGAAAGCTCTCTGTCAAACAAAATAAGGACTCAAATGTGTTTCCCAATATGAGGTTGCGGTTCAGGGTTATTACAAACTAGCAAGAGAAAGAAATGTTTTCAGTCAGTGTACTGCTTTGAAGATCATGCGATTCAGCTTGGCTCACGGTCTTGGCCTGAGAATAATTAGAAAGCTTAACCCAAGAAACTTGCCTACAAATAATCAGGAGGTGTAGTCATAATTTATATCTACTGCTCAGCTCATCTCATGACCTATGAGGAGGTGATGTAAAAGTTTGGCTCAAGAATTTGGCCCAGGCTTAATCAGGAATTAAACAGTAATTTATAAAGGCTGGACTCACAGTTCCAAAAGAAACAAATGTGCCAACCAGAACCCACCAGCACTCACTGTGTTTATGCCAAAAAATGGACAATAAACTACTTCCTGGGAGCCAACTGATTACACAAAAGACAAAGGTATTTTTGTGCATTGGCTGGTTCTCTTATCACAGTGAGCCAGAGTTTTGCACAAGATTTTTATCTGAATGGACTGAAGCTTCTTCTGTCTGTGACAATATGGACCTCGAGATACAACACTCTGTGTTAGTTATCTTATTGGTGTCTGCAGACAGATATTTTTAAGGCTGCTTATCTATTATGTGTAAATGAGAAATGAACCGGCAGACTGGGGGATTTCCAGGGACCAATTCCTTGCTGCCTCCCTAACTCAAGCTAGCGTTCTCATCTCAATAACACTGTGAAGAACTTCCTGAATGTGGGCACTTCAGATTTTACAACAGGAAACATGACGAGTCATTAAAGAAGAAGAGTAAAGACAAGAGAAGAACAGGGACTCTAGCTAACCCAATACAGTTTTATAAAAATCCAAGTCCCTGAGTGGCACCTGCTAACTGCTATCAGTGTGGCAAGAGAGGACACTTTCCCAAGAAATGCTCAGAAAACAATAGAGAGCCACCTCAACACTCTCCAACCAGTGGTGGTGACCACAGAAGGGTGTGCTGATTAATGAGCCATACACCACTAAGTCCAGGACCAATCTCACAAATGGTCCAGCAAGACTGATAGTTCCTGGAGATCAATTCCCCAGCTCTAACAGCTGCCATACTCTTTGAGTTCCAAACTCTTCAAAATCCTTGGGTGACTCTGAAGGTGGAAGGGAGGAAAGTAGACTTTCTTCTGGAAATTGGAGTGGATGTCTTTGTTCTGCTTTTCAATCTTGGCTTTCTCTCCTCCCCTGATGTGACAATGATGGATGTGTCAGCAAAAGACCTTTATAGAATATTTTCTCAGCCCCTTAGTTATAGTTGAAACAACCTTCTATTTAGTCATACCAATTTAATAATTCCTAAAAATCCCACTTTATTACTAGGTAGAGATATTGTGGTCCATATAGAAGCCTCCATATGAATGGCTGCAGGACAAACTCTTTTTCTCCACTAAGTGGAAAGTAATATTAACTAAGAAGCATGGGATGTCGAGAGAAATGTTGCTGGGCTACAATCACTGTATGCATCTGTATTTACCTTAAGGATTGCACTATTTTTTCTGGCCAGAAGCATTATTTCCCAAACCAGAAGGTAGAAAAGGGCTAGAAGTCATTATAAATAAGCTGTAAAACAAAGGCCTTTTTAGACCCTGAAACAGTCTTTATGAAACCCCAAATATCAAAGAATGTCATTTATTAACATGCCCAGAAATCCCATTTGCTTGGATCTCAAGAAGCAAAAAGTTTAACCAAGTCATAGGTATTGGGGGAACCAACCCCTTATATTTCAACCTCGGTTCTTTTATATTTCCCCTAAGTGTCAGGCAGCCTGAGAAATAAAAGGATAGGTTACAAAAAAAGAGAGAAATTTTAAAGCTGTGTGTCTGGGGGAGACATCACATGTCAGCAGGTTCTGTGATGCCCCCTAAGGCTCAAAACCAGCAAGACTTATTAGCAATTTTCAAAGGGAAAGGAGTGTATGCATAGGATATGGGAGACAGAGGTCACACACTGCACAGGGCAATAAAAGATCACAAGGCACAAGGTCAGGGTGAAATCACAATGTCAGGGTGAACCTAGAATTACTAATGAAGTTCCATGTCCTGCTGTGCATGCAGTGTCATTGATAAACATCTGAACAGGGTTCTAGAGCAGAGAACCAGTCTTACTGGAATTCACCAGGCTGGAATGTCCTAATCCAAGCCATCCTGGAGGTGCTGCAGGAGGCGAGGGTGTGTTTCATCGCTTACCTGCAACTGCATAAGGCCGACACCCCTAGAGCAGTCATTTTATAGGCCTCCTCCTGGGAATGCATTCTTTTCCCAGGGCTGTTGATTATTAATATTCCCTACAAGGGAAATAACTCAATGATATTTCTCTTACCTGTTTTTGGCAATAAGAGAAATATGTGTCTATTCTGCCCAGCTCCCAATCAGTCAGACCTAATGGTTATCTCCAATGTTCCCTGAACATCACTGTTATCCTGTTCCTTTTTGAAGGTGCCCAGATTTCATATTGTTAAACACACATGCTTTACAAACAATTTGTGCTGTTAACACAATCGTCACAGTGTCCTGAGGTGACATACGTCCTCAGCTTATGAAGATGAAGGGATTAAGAGATTAAATAAGGATAGGCATAGGAAATTATAAGATTATTAATTTGGGGAACTAATAAAGGTCCATGAAATCTTCACAATTTACATTATTCTGCCACAGCCTCAGCAGGTCCCTCTGTTTGGGGTCTGTAACTTCCTGCAACACATGAGTATTTGGAAGTAAAACTCATGGTTGTGCTTGGCTTTAAGAGGTCTTATCAGAGGTTCCTCAAGAAGAAGAGTTTCATCAATGGCAACGTAGAAAGCTGATTTAAGAACAATAATTTGGCCCACAGTTTATGCCAATAATTATTTTAACTATTAAATTTTAGACTATTTTGCTGTCAACTCAGGCCTATTAAATTTGATTTCTACAGAAATGAACAAGAAAAATAGAAAAATTTCCTTCAAATCTTACATTGGACATTATCTTCTAGTCTCAAGTGGTGTTTGTCTTTGTGGGGATAAGACTAAGAAAGCTAAGCAAAACCAAGCCTTATGCATCCACAACTTCTCTGGCATAACTACAGCTGTCAGTTACAGGGCATGTCAGCAGCCTCAGAATTTTTAAGCTGTTTATTTCCTCAGCTTATCTGATTTTATAACATATATTTGGATAACCCAAATTTTTCTTCTCACATAGAGGAAACCAAACTCCAAATGGTACTGCAAATGAAACCACTTATGAAAACACCATGTTTCTGTGAAACCTTATCCTGACCTCAGGTGGAGCTCCAGCTGTTATGTCTCATTGGGCAACCCCCCTTCCCTAGCAGGAAGTAGCTAGAAAGATCAATTCTGTCTAACGGAAGTTAGTTAGGTAGTAGGGCTGTACTCTTTCTAACAGCAGAGAATAGTTAGGTAGCTGAGGGGGCCCTTGGTATAACTTCTAGGAACAAAGATCCAGCTTACCAAAAAATAGGCTACAGACACGTATTAGTAAACTTGCACAAACCTTCAGCCCACTCACATGAAGAAACACAGTCCAACATAGACAGATCTTTGTTCTTTATGCACAAAATATGCTCACAAACATACGGATTGAAAAACAAGAACAACAAGGAAACATCCTCATCTTTTGTATAAGCAGTGGACTTCCAAAAATAGCGGCTTTTCTTCAGGTGAGGAAAGTACACGGTGGGCGACAACAAGTTTCAGTGGGCACTTTTCTGGACACGCTTTGGAATATAACCTGAACTAGTATAAATAATCACGTCAGCCTCTGATTAGTCATGGGTAGAGGTCGTCGGCCAAGCTTTCACATCAACACTTGTTTGGTCCCAAGCAAAATTCCAAAGCCAAGCTGAATAAGGCTTTTTCCAAGATCAGTCATCACATTCTTCCATTTCCCAGTACATGAGGACACCAAACACCAGCGTCACACTGGACAAAAAATTTGGGTTTCCACTGTGGAGAGCTATTTTAATTTCCTTCTTAAACTTCGGTTCTAACGACACTTTATGTGCACCTTCGTCAAGTTTTTGGACCCGAGATAAATAACTCTTTGTGATGTCACACAGTGAGAATTTGCTACTTGTGGTGCATTGGTGAGACACAATTAAAGCCTGAATTGAGCCCTGGGATGCATAAGTCTTACCTGGTCATCTAAAATCTGACCCTGGAATAAAAACTATGTCTCTGCAGGCCTTCCACCTTCCAGTTGTCACCACCACTGGCTGGACTGGGTTGAAGCGGCATCGTTTTGTTTTCTCTGCAGTTCTTCCTGAAGAGTCCTGGCTTGCCAAACTTTCAGCAGTTAGAAGGTACAGCTCAAAAGTCCTGGATTTTGCAGACCTGTAATTCAATCACTAATGCCTTTGTTTATCTCTTGCTTTTTCCTCCTTTCCCATGCCTCATTGTGGGCCCTGCTTTAAAGGTCCAAGAATGCCACCCACAATTTTTCTACAGTGGTATCTTTTACCATAGTCTGCTTTTGTAGTTATCTTCTGAGTTAACGTTTGAGTAATAAACTTGCCTATTAAGATTACCTGTATTTTATTTAAATCAGGAGATAGAGATGATTGTTTCACAAAATCCACAGAATCCTCTCTCAGCCTTTTCATAAAGTTTGAAATATTTATATGTGATTTTTATTTCAATATAACCACTATGGATCAATTAAGAGGTTTGATTCCAGGTCCTAGGAAGCTTTTTAACATGCACATTAGAAAGTCTTTTTGTTTCCACTCATCCGTAAAATCAGTAGGTATTTAGTTATGGTTTTTAATGGGCACCATCTCCCTTCTTATTGGAAATGGGGCTTCTGTCTCCTTTCCCATTTTGTTTTTTTTTGCACTGGTTTTGTTCTTTGCCTGCCTATATTAAACATGCTATTTGTCTCTGAAACTCTCTGTTGCCTGTGTGGCTTCCTGTTGCTCAGCAGTACTTAAGATTTGGCTTAGGAATGACATAACATGTTGCCACGTAGGACCAAACACTTGGATAACATTTTGGAAAGCCTGTCTGTATGCATCTGGGTTATCAGTATGCCTTTCTAGGTCCCAATCTATCTGTTTAAAGCCTTATAATAAAAAGAGAACCAGGAATTTAGATACACCATGTTTATTAGGCATTTTCTTTAGGGTTAACAGTTTAATGGTGGATTGCTTGGGAGAATCGAAGAAGATAAGGATGATAAAGTGACTAGAGGAATCTCTGGATAGGGGACACAAGAAAAGCTGGAACATCTGGAAGATTCTTCTGATGGTTTCCTGGGAGTTTGTTTCTCTGACTTTTGAGAATTGTTCACTATAGACATGTCTGATATGCTAAGAAGGCATGGTCAATATTACAGTGCTTACAAATATCTAGGTTGTTTGCAGGACAAAGAAAGTACCTCAGGCAATTTGCCTTCCCACTTACAGAAAATATCTAGATGTTGGATAACATTGAGAGAGAAAAGTTAGGAAGATAGGATGGATTCTTGCTAAAACTACTTTGAACAAAGAAACAGGCTAAAATACCAGTCTGCAGGCAGATTTTTAAAAAACCTGCAGAAACCTTCAGTCTACTCATGTAAAGGAACAAAGCCTAAGAAACAAATATTTTTGCATTTTTTGTTACCTAAATTATGCCAACAGATAATCTGACAAAAGAAGAATGTTCTACATAAAAGTACTTTTCTTCTTAGATAACGCACATACTTCAAGAAAACAGTCTCTATTCCTTTTACACAAGGGGCTTCAATGTGCTTCAAAGAGCACTTTTCTTCTTCTTTTTCTTTTTTCTAGATATGCTTTCCACTGTGAGCTGAGCCACTATAAATTTTTACTTCAGCTAAATTTCAGTCCTGGGTCAAGGTTCTTACTCGAGCCAACTAGTACTATTTCAAGACTAGTAAGTACCCTCTTTTCTTAATTCATAAAATCAGCAGAACCTGCCTTAGAGTGAGAAATACATCTCTCTCCTATCTGTGCTGCCAACAGTCATTTTTTTCCCTCTTAAGTTTTCAATCTGACTTCACTACAGTGAAGAAAAAAAAAAGTCTAATGATACCTCAAAATAGCAGACAGATATATATAGTGGTACATCCACGTGACTGCAAAAGTGTTCATTAGAACACCCTGAAGACCACTGGGTAAACTAAATAGAGACTATTTTCTGGAAGAGAAGTGTTTTTATGCAGAATATTCTTCTTTTATCACATTACCTGTAGGCATATTTTAGGCCAAAAAAATACAAAAGAGTTTATTTATAAAGCTTTGTTCTTTATATGAGTGGACTGCAGGTTTGTGCAGGTTTTTTTTTTTTTTTAATTTGCATGCAGCCTGATATTTCAGTCTGTCTCTTTGCTTAAAGTAGTTTTAGCAAGAATCCAGCCTATCTACTTAAGTTTTCTCTCTCAATACCATCCAACATCTAGACATTTTCTGCAATTGAGAAGGCAATTTGTCTGTGGTACCATATATGCCAGATTTCTTTGTTCTGCAATAAACCCAGATATTTCTAAACATTGTAATGTTGATCATGCCTTCTTAGCACATCAGACTTGTCTATAGTGAACAATTCTCAGCAATCAGAGAAACAAACCCCCAGGAAACCCTCAAAAGAAACTTCCAGATGTTCCCGCTTTTCTTCTGTCCCCTATCCAGAGACTTCTCCAGTCAGTTTATCATCCTCAGTTTCTTCAATTCTCCCAACTAACCCTCCATTAAACTGCTACCCATAAAGAAAATGATCAAAAAACAGGTTGCCTCTAAATTCCTGATTCTCTTTATATTACAAGACTTTAAACCAATAGATTGGGACCTAGAATAGTATTGTGATAACCCAGATAGAGAGAGGCTTTCCAAAATATATACACACATATATATACAGAGCATACACATATACTTATAAATACACACACGCTTATATACGTGTGTTTATGTGTGTATATATACACATGTGTAATATATACACACAGACATATGTGTGTATATATATATGTATATACATACATATAGACATACAATCTATATAATTATATACCAGAGTGTATAGTTATACATACATAAACTCTGGGTATTACATACATATGTATTACATACATATATATGCACAGATACATATGTCCCTGTAAGTGTATATGTATATATACACACACACAAACAGATATACGTATATAAACCCATTTGCATATACATGTATGTGTATGTATACACACATTTACGTGTGTATATGTGTATATACACTTATGTGTATATACACATAGATAAATATGAATATATATGTATATGTGTATATATACACATACACACACTTATGTGTGTGTATATATATACATACACACACTTATGTGTGTGAGTATATATACATACACACACTTATGTGTGTGAGTATATATATACACATACACACACTTATGTGTGTGTGTATATACACATATGCACACATACGAATTTTTGTATATATATCTATTTTATACAGACATGTATAATATCTAGAGTTTATGTACGTATACCTGTACACCCTGGTATGTGTTTATAAATGTATGTATATATACACATATCATACATGTGTATGTGTATATATATGTGTGTGTACATACACACAGACAATATTAAAGATTAAGTAGCGTAAACAAAAATGTAAAGTTTCAGCAAAATTTTAGTATGTAAAAACAGACCACTTTGCCAGCAAATTGATACATGATTTGAGAGCTATTAATGTGCAGATTAAATCAATGGGTGCATTAGAGCAGGGTCTGCCATTCCTCGCAGCCATCCCAAGTGATTCACCATTCATAGTACTAGATTTTAAAGATTATTTCCTTATTATACCCTTACATGGGAAGGATAAGCAAAGTTTTGCACCAAAGCATCCTCACCAGTCCTATGCTATTTCAGCATTTTGTAGGACTGTCCTTAAAGGAGCCTCAGAAAATATTTCCTGCGGCCCACATCATTCATTATATGGATGAAATTCTTTTGGCTGCTCCAATGGAAGAGTTATTACACCAAATGTTGAGAGAAGCAAAACAGGAGGAAATCTCAAAACAGTTCAAGAAAAGGTAGAAACAACCACTTCATACCAATACTTAGGCACTACTGTTACTGAAAAAAATGTTCAACCTCAGAAAGTCGCCCTCCATAGGGACAGATTACAAGCTTTCCATGATTTCCAACAACTATTAGGAGATATAAATTGGCTGTGCCCAACCCTAGGTATTGTTACTCATCAACTCAAACACTCAGACCCTCCAAGGAAATTCTTCATTAGGAGCAATGGGCTTAGGAGACAAACCAGTTGTTCCAGCAACTTACTAAGGAGGCAGAAGCTGAGTTACAGCCTGTAGTGCAGATTCTTCAGCAAACACAGGCCTCCCAGCTACAGCCATGAAACATTTTGGTTCTCTTTATTCCTTCTAGCCCCCAGTCTCCAACAGGACTTTTAGGCCAGATCATAGAAAAATATGAGAAATTCAATCAGAGAGTAAAATCTCTGCAAGTTTATCTTTCTTAAACTACTCAATTTATAACAAGGGGTAGGGATAGATCAAAGTCACTTAAGAGATATGATCCAGACAGAAATACTTTTCTCCTTTTAGAGCCAGTCTAAAAGTGTGAGGAAAAATATTGGATTCCCAACAACAGGTTGCAGCATGGGAAATGTTGACTGTGTGGCAAATTGCTCTTTCAGATTATGTAGGAATAATACATAAGGATTATCCATCAGACAAAATTTTGCCATTTTACAAGTTCAACCTTTCATCTTCCCTGTGATTACTCCTCGCAAGCCCAATTCAGACAGCCACACCTATTTTACTGATGGCTCTTCCAAAGGTCGCAAAGCTACTTATGGTATAAGCATACTCATACAATAAAAAAACCCAGAGTTTCAGCTCAATGCTCAGAACTAATGGCAGTTATTCAGGTTTTAGAGCTCACTGCTTTATCTCTTATTAACATTCTCTGTGATTCAGCCTATGTTGTAAATGTAGCCAGTCACATTCGGACTGCCACTATTAAAAGCACCCTAGAACTGAAGCTGTTTAACTTGTTTCTAAGACTTCAACAGGCTGTTTGCTCTTGTGCAGTTTTTTATATTTCTCATATTTGCTCTCTCACACAACTCCCTACACCACTATTTCTAGGTAACAATAGAGCCAATAAGTTGATTTGTTCTGCATTTCAACAAGCTCAAACTTCTCCTGTATTACTGCATCAAAACTCTGTCTTGACTCGTATGCTTCATTTGCCTAACAGCCAGGCTGCAGCCTATACAAGCCTGTCCTACTTGCCAGCATGTCACTGGAGTTACACCCATAGAAGGCTGTAACCTATGAGATTTAGCTTCAAATGAAATCTGCCAGATGGATGTTACTCACAAAGCTGCCATTGGCAAGCTCTCCTTTGATCATGTGACTATAGACACTTACTCTCATATGCGGCATGCTACATGCAAACCAGGTCAGACAGCTTGTTATGTACAATGACATTGTCTGTCATCATTTGCTCATATAGTGAGCTCCTAAAGAATTACAAACTGACAATGGACACGCTTATGTTATTTATGTTTTTTAAAATTTTTTACAGATGTGGTCAATCATTCATAAAACAGGAATTCCTTACAACGCCCAAGGACAAGGAATTATAGAATGGACAAATTGAACATTACAATGCGTGCTGAAAAAAACAGAAAGGGGAAACAGGAGACCAGTTACCACCTCAAACAAAATACATTTACTTTTACTTTAATTTTATTTTTAACTTATTTAGTTAAATTTTTTGACTCCTGGCACAGATAGTAAGACTACAGCAGAATGACACTGGTAAATGTTATAGGGAAAAAGGAAAGTATACACAAATATATTATGAAAATCCCCCTAAGAACGATGAAAAGGCTCAGTAACTTCACTGATGTAGGGATGAGGGTATGTTTGTGTTTTCACAAGAGATGGATAAACTGTGTGGGTGCCCTCAATGTGTTTGCGACCATGTCAATGGAGACTGGAAAGAACCATGGATCCCAACTATGGATCTGGCTTCTCCATTACAAGCCATGAGTCACTTGAAACTGCTAGAGCATCAGGGTCAGGGAAACACCCCTGACTTCAAGTTTATGGCCATGTTACCTGTAACATCCTGTGCAGTAGGTTTTCCTTGTGCAGAGACAGAAATATACAGGGCATATGTTTCCAATACCCCAGTATTATGGAGTGTCATTTGGAGTGAAATTCCCCCTGACATCTATCATGATCATGGAGGATGGGAACCAGGACCCCTAACACCCCCTGACAAAGAGTAATTATACCCTCAGAGCAATGATTATCAATTATGCCGCACCATTGGAGGGACTTCCTTTATGCATCACCCAGGTACATCACTCAACTGCAGTGGCCTATAAATTAATTCCAAGTATGGTTGAGTTACCATGGAAAAATCACGTACCTATTAGGCCTTAGCTCTGTTAACATTACTGGTGTAGCTACTAATCACTCCCAGCCACATCCCCCAAATTGTATTAATTATACAGAATGGGCTCTCTTGGAGAATTCTTACCACCCTCCTTGGACCCAGTGTCTTGCCCCCCTAGCTAGACAACAGTTCATGCTATTGGTAGACATTATTTTCTGGGTCCCTGTCATCATTTAGATGGGAGAGAGGAGAATTCAACCTAGTGACATAATCTTCACTGACACTGGTCAGCATCTCTTCACTACACTGCGCTTGAATTCAATTCCAATCTGCAACAAGGCTCGCTTAGCATGGAACAGGCTTTAGCACA
Source organism: Pongo pygmaeus (assembly GCF_028885625.2). NCBI lineage: Eukaryota > Metazoa > Chordata > Mammalia > Primates > Hominidae > Pongo > Pongo pygmaeus. Next base: position 32,587,877 of record NC_072397.2, on the reverse strand, counting down.
CTTTTGCCTCAATGGTATTATCAAGGAAAGAGATGTCCAATTCAGGAGTCGAGAGGAATGCAGCACTCCACTAAATGAATGGCAGCATTTGTGTTGGAACACTATCTAATTATAGTAATTGTGCTGAACACAGTTTTAATGTTACCTCTGTAGAAAATATTACCACTTAATTTACAATTTGTGTTTTTAAACTTATGTTTTTCTAGCAGCAAAAAGGAGCAAATCCAGGTAAATGATGCACAATTGACTTCCGATTCCTGTCAACTGTATTATTCCCTTAATCATAGCACAGCACAAACATACAACCTATCCACACTAGTAATTCTAGGTCACAATTCCAGATTATGGATTCTTGTAAATCTGTCTGAGCCTTGTGTGGCCACCTCTGGTTTCCATTTTTTAAAACTTTTTCTTACTCAGCTTACTCATTGTGTTTGTAGAGCCTTAGGCATGAAAATTTTTGTGAAAATCTCCTTAGGAATGCTAATAACTTCTGCTGTGGTGTCCATAGTAGCAATGCACAGCTCCATTCAAGCAGCTCAATATGTGGAAAATTGGATGTGTACAGCCAAACAGGCATGGATGCTTAAACATAAACAACACTGAGATATACACGGAAGCAGCAATGTTAAAGACCGCAGTTCTGTGGCTAGGAAAACAAGAACAAACTTGTAGTTGCAGAAGCAATTGGATTGTCATTTTAAGCATACTTATATTTGTGTATCCAATTTGGAATAAAACAAAAAATATCCATGGAAACTTGTAAAGGCCCATTTACATGGGGCTTTCACATCCAATGTTACTTTTGATATTAATGATTTACAAAGTAAAATTCTTAACTTGAATAAGCATAATCAAGTATTTGGGCCATGCCTGAAAACACAGGCAGAATTCCAGCAAGGTTTAGAGAGCCTTAATCTTTGGAACTCCTCCAAACCTCACCTCAATGTCTTTTTTGTGATTATCAGGTAATGTTATTATGTCTCTGTTTTATGCTCATTGTCTGCAAAAGCAGCTGGACCACCAAACAGCAATTGAGAGCTGCACAGCCTGCAATCACCTTTACTCAATTATTGAAAAAACAAAATGGAGATGTTGGAGGCCAAAAGAATGAGGGTTGTGACCAACTCAGTAATGACTGGAGGGTCTATGAGCAGAGAGCAAACTGTTCTCATGAAAGCAGCATGTTGATAACCTGACACACGATGTCTGGTTCCAGAAGGAGTACTGAGGGCAGTCAGGCCCAAGGCACAGTATTTCTTGTGGTTATATATAGGAACATCTGAAGTCTGTAGTATAAAGAAAGCAGTTATGTGAGCCTGTGATAAATCAAGCAGCTGACCAACAATTACATTTCCTCCCTGTTCATTCTGCCTAATAAATATGAAGGCCTATAGAAGCTCAGTGACTTTGCTGACTAGAAGCAATGAGCACCCTGACCCCTCTTTTAAAACAAATATTTTTTGTCTTTGTCTTCATTTCTGCATTCATTCCCCTCATTTCATCCCACAGTAACTGACTGCCACAATGTCTGTATAAAAAATACAAAAAAAAAAAAAATAAGTGGGCTTGTTGGCAGGCACATGTAATCGAAGCTACTCAGGAAACTGAGGCAGGAGAATCCCTTCAACCTAGTAGACAAAGGTTGCAGTGGGCTGAAATCACACCTTTGCACCCCAGACTGGGTGACGGGGTGTGACTCCATCTCAAAAAAAAAGCAGAAAACAAAAAAGAAGAAACAAGACAAAACAAACAAAAAATATGTTCTGGTTAAGAGAACAAAAAAAAAAAACAAGGTGCAGGCTGAGAAAAATTAAGGAAACACATCTGAAAAGTGAGTTTTATGCAAAATGTACAAAGAAATAAGATGACCAATTTAATGATAGAGACCTGAGTAGACACCGCACCAAAAAAGATATGAATATGGAAAATCTGGCACACAAAATACTGCTTGCTGAGCCCCTGTTACTTCCTCTGAAGGCTGAGGCTCCAGCCACTTTGTGAGGAGCAAGAGTGGCTGCCAGAGTGGCTGTGGCTCCAAAGATCATCCCCACCTAACCCAGCTCTACCCTTCCTCTAGGTTCCAAAGATTCCTCAGCCATTGTCCATGCTCACTAGGAAAGAGCCAGAAGCTGGATATTTTATTTCTCAACTTTTATTAAAATTCTGGATGCCAACAGGTATCCTTTGGTTAGAAATTTTATTTTTATCCTAATAACCTTGAGGCACTGGCAAGTATTAAGAAAGATGGTTTTCAACCTACAGTTGTCTCCATAAAGAAATAAAAGAATTGACATGGCCAGGCATGGTGGCTCACCCCTGTAATCCCAGCACTTTGGGAGGTAGAGCCAGGTGGATGTCCTTAGGTCAGGTGTTTGAGATCATCCTGGTCAACATGGTGAAAAAAGCTCTCTACCAAAAATACAAATGTTAGCCATCAGTGACAGCTGGGTCTGTAATCCCAGATCCTCAGGAAGCTGAGAGGAGAATTGCATGAACCCAGAAAGCTGAGGTTACCAGAGCCGAGATCACATCATTGCACTCCAGCTATGGGAACAGAGGAAGACTCCATCCCCCCCCCCAAAAAAAAGGGAAAAAAAGGATTCAGTTACCCTTTTAGGCAGTTATTTTAGAATGCTTTGTACAATGCATTACTATTTTGGCATTCTCAAGACAGAAAAGTCAGTAACAGTAGTAAGTAAATCCAAATAGCAAGTCATTACAAATTCATGGGATTAATTTCATCTGGCACACTTTCTGGCTTTTATCATTTAAAATGTGTTATGCTGAAGTAATCAGACATTTTACCTGTGATCTCTAAATACAAAAAGAAACAACAGTTAGTGAACTAAATGAATCTCAGTCTTCAAATTTGATTCTGATGCAGTGGAATGTTTTACAGTTGTTTTAGTGGGCAGGTAGTAAGTTCATAAGGAGTGTGCAATGATGGAAAGAAGTGCAAATGGGCCAGATGAGAAGGGACTCATTCTGCTTGATGAGATCATGCTGGGCGTGTCGAAGAGTCATGAGTGTGTACACTGGTGTGAATAAATAAATACGCTTCTACTCATGATAGGGAGGAGCATCTTCTTTCATCACACATGCAACTATTTTAGGACGATTCAGAGGAAGCTTTTATTGTAAGTGGAAAAACATACATAAACAAATGTACCATTTCAAACATTTTTGAGTGTATAATTTGGAAGCATTAACTATGCTCAAATTGTGCAACCATCACCACCATTTCACAATCTCACCAGCAATGTACAAGGGTTCCAATTTCTCCACATACTCTCAAACTTTTCCTTAAAAAAAATGAAAAATTCCAATGGGGAGAAAGTGGTAATCTCATTGTGGTTTAGGTATTCAAGTATTAAGTGGCTAGTGATTTTGAACATCCTTTCATGCACTTATTGGTTGTGGATTTGTAAATGATTTCATGGCTTTATCACTGAATGAACACAAAACATAAGAAAATATAGCTCAATTTAACTTCGTCAAAACTAAGCGCTTTTGTATATTAAAGGACACTGTCAGTATAGGGGAAAGAAAACCAACAACATGGGACAAAATATTTGCAAGACATATATATGATATATATTCAAATCAACCACTTGGATCTCTTCCAAGTGCACTCTCCATTTTTTCTTACTCTAAAAGTTTTTAAATAAACATCCATATCTGCTGTGAAACTTTTCTCAGTCGCCTTTACTACTTTATTCCCCTCTGCCAAATTCTTTCATCTGAGGAGGGAAGAATTTAAATTACCGCAGACCATGATAGACATGATGCCAGTAACTCAGATAACCTCTACTGGTAACAGGTCGGGGAGCTGCTGGACACGGGGGCAGGAGTATGTGTGTAGTGTGTGGTTGGCCTAGCCCCAGGCAGTTCTGGACTGTGGAGGGACCAGAACCCCATGCAATAAACCCTCTGTGGAAAGAAAGCTGAGAATGCTGAGGAAGAAATTTTGTCCTTTTAATGAAGTAAAATTCCTTCACTTAATATGAAATTAATTGTTTCCTAATGAATTCCTTAGTGATCTTTAGTACATGCATATTTGTGTGCAACGACCACATCTTAGTTCCAAATTATTTTCATCATTCCAAAAGGAAATACCCCACTTATTAAGGAGCTCCTACCGAATCTGTACTCTTTCTGACACCAGCAACCAGTAATCTGCATTTTGCCTCTATGGATTTACTTATTCTAAATATTTATATAAATAAAATCATACACTAGGTGACTTTGGTGTTCAGCTTCTTGAGCCAAAATCCTTTTGAAGTTTCTTCACATTGTGGCATTAGAGCTGTGAACCTTTTCACAGCTGAATATTAAGCCATTCTATGGACATACTACATTTTGCTTCTAACTTTTTGTTGGTGGACATTTATTTGATGTGTTTCCAGATTTTAGTTATTGTGAATGCTGCTATGAACACATGTATACATGTTTTTGTTTGAATACCTCTTTTACATTTTTTGTGTATACAGCTTGGAGTGGATGTTGTGGTTTCTACGGTAATTTTATATTTAGCTTTTACACAACCACCAAATTACTTTCCACAGCAGCTGCAGCAATTTTCTTTCACATATTCCCACTTCCACTTCAACGATTGTTAGCTGTTTTTTTTTTTTTTTTTTTTGCAATTATAATGGGTGTGAAGAGGTATCTTACTGTAGTTTTGACTTGCATTTCCCCTAGGTTAAAATGGGCAGGAGACATAAGAATTGGAGGAGCAAGAGGAAGGCTGAGGACAGCCATGTGGAGAGGATAGGCAAGCTCCAAGGGAGACAGTGCCTGTGGCAAATTCTGCCCGGTCTCGTTTCAGCAGTGAATGGAAAGTGAGCGCATGATTGTAGTGTGGATTTTCTCACAATCTAGCTATTTCAGATAGGAGAGTTTGTGATTTGGGGTACTGCACCCCCTCTTCTCATAGGTCCCCTATAATTCAGTCTTCACTAGGCACCTGCCTGGGGCCAACCTGGTCTCAGCTCCAAGACAAAAGAGACCCTCATGCCCTGGGAACCTGATCCTGGTGGTCACTAATGGACACAGGCCTGGAGGGAGGAGCACAGCCCATACGTGCTACAACAGAGACTGTAAAGTCCAGAAGTGGACACTACATTTAGCCCAGTCACCCCAGCCCACATGAACCAAGCTCACCACTCACGGGCCTCAGCCTCCCTCTGTGAGAAAGGAACTGCCACAACCATCAATCTCAACAGCCTTTTCAGGATTTGATAGGCCAAATAACTTGGAATTCTGCTGATTTTAAATGCTGCTGTCATTCCAGATCTCACACAACCCTAGCGCCAGTGACTGGATTCAGAGTTGGCAAGTTGCTATCTCCTGCTGGTGTGGGAGAATGTGTCAACTCAGTCTCCACTTCTGGCTGGTACACAGAGTGCTTCACCACCAGCATTTAATTATTTCTACCTTTACCTCTAAGGTTTGCCAATATCTGTCTGTGGTGTAAGCTGTCACCAACTTCCCTTCCTTTGGGCCTTCCACAGACTACCTCAAACACCTGCCACTCTCAAACACAAGCTAATGTGGATTTGGTTAGCTCTGGGTTGACATTTTGAAAAACTGCGGCCTCAGAAGGCAACTTCCTTTGGCTCCAAATCTATCAGGCTGTACAATGAGTATTAAGACGGCCCTGAGCTTAGGCCCAGAAAAGTTCTGGGTGCAAGGCTCAGTCCTCCCTTCTGCAAAAAGGAGTGATGACATAATACACCAGCCAGCTGCCCAGTGCCTTCTGTAACCCTAAAATTAATCATAACTTTAACCTTAACCCAACTTCTACTCCAATCCTAACCTAGAATCCCTAACACTAACAGCAACTCTAAGCCACAAACTTGACCCCAACATCAACCCTATGCCTAGCCACTCACCAAAACTTAAACCCCAAAACAAATCCCAATTCTAAATCCTAAATCTAATAGCTAAACCTGAATTTGACCCTGACCCTGAAAATAACCCTAACCCAAGGGTAAAGCAAACATTACAGAAACCTGAACTTAAGCTCTAAGCCTAAAATCTTAACCCTAAAACCCTAAGACAAAAACACTAACCCTAAACAAGAAACCCTATCTCTGACCCTCAAAAGCTAATGTTAACCCTAACACTAACCACAACCCCTAAATCTAACCCAAAATTTGAGCTCCTAAATCTGCTTTTTGAACATGAACATAACATTCACATTAAGTCCAATACTAACCCCTAACCTGAATGCTAAAACTCTTATTACAACACTAACACTACACCTACACCACACCTAAACCTAGCTGTTACATAAAACCCAAATCCTAATCCTAACATTAATCTTTAGTTCAACCCTAACCGTATGCCTAATCCTAACCCCTGACCCTCAGCCTGACTACTAACATTAACTCTTACCCTAATGTGTTACTGCAATCTGTATCCTAATGCTCACCCTAACACTAATTATAACCAATAATTCTAATCTCAACTGTAATCATAATAATAAACATAACTTTAACCCCTTAATCTAAATTTAAATACTAACCATAACTATAAGCCTAAAGCTTAATCTACTCTCACCCCAACCCTAAAAATAATATTAAACAATAATTCCAATCTTAATCCTAACTCTAACACTGTACCCTATCTATAACACCAACTAACTGACTCAAAAGCACTAAACTCCAGCCTAATGCTAACCCCTAACACTAATTCTATATCTTAAAGCTAACTCTAACCCTGAATTTTAACCCATACGCTGTGACTCTAAACCTAAAACTTACTCTTTCTGATAACTTAATTTAATCTTTACCCTAAATACTAACCCTAACACTTAACCCTAAATCTAACCTTGAAAACCTATCCCAAAGCCAATCCCTTATTTTTAAATGTAATCCTAATGCTAACAATAAAAGAGGGAAAAACTACACCTAACCATAAACTCAATGCATAACCCTAACAATAACACTAATCCTAACTGTAAAAGCATGAAACCTGAACTTTAACATCAAAACCAACCTAACTCTAAACCCATCAGTAAAAATAAGCCTAAACCATAAAGCCTAAACACATAACTATAGTCTTAATCCTTAACCATAAACTTTAACTATAACCTGTAACCCTATCCGTAAACCAAAACCCTAACCCTCAATGTTAAAATAAACCTTAGTCCCTAACTGTAACACTAACACAAACGCTAATCCCCAACACTAGTCCTAAACCCTAACACTAACTGAAAACTCAATTCCTAATCCCTACCCAAAATCATAACCCGAACTTCGACACTAACACCAACCCCAAATGTATGCCCTAACAGTAAGCCTAACACTAAGCCTAACCCTTACCACAGTACCTGGCCCTTGTAAACTTAACTTAACCCTACCCCTACATGAACACCAAGCCCAAACATAAACATAAACCTTACCTTACACTAAACAGGGAATCCTAAGCCCAAATCCTAACATTGATTATAACACTAACCATAAACAATGCCCTAAACTTTAGCCAAACCCTAAACACTAACTCTAACACTAACACCTAATCCCAAGTCCTACTCTAACCCTAACACTAACCCTAAGCCTAGTCTTTAGCCAAACACTTTCACCATCATCCTAACCCTAACTCAGCCACAACCAGGCACCCAATCTTAAACCATAAACTAACAATAAACCCTAATCCTAAATTGTAATACTAAACCAAACATTTTAATCATAACCCGAACACTAAACATAACACTTACCCTACTTTTAACCCTCATCCTGAATCCCAACACTAACCCTAACCCAAACCCTAATCTGAACCCTTATATTACCAACTAAACCTAACCCTAATTCTAACTATAAATCCTGAAATCCCAAAACACTGAAGGTAGTTTAACTGCATCCCATAACTCTAAAACTTACAATAACACTAACCCTAATACCCTTATCCTAACAGTAAAAGTAATATAATTCTAACATAATCTTAGCCTTAGCACTAAACCTAAAAATAACTCTTATCCTAAACACTGAACCTAATCATAACCTTAACCCTAAATTAGAAACCTTAACCCTTAACACTAACCCTAGCCCTAAAGCAAAATCTGTAACCCTAATTAAACCTAAACCCTAAATGTAAACCTAATCTTAGCCCCTAACTCTAGAAAAACCTTAATACTAACACTAACCATAAATGCTAACCCCTAACCTTAACACTAAACAGAACCCTAACACTAAACCCTAACCCTAATCCTAAACTCTAAACTGAACCCTAAGTGTTACCCTAATCGTGACCACTAACCTCAACCTCAACACAAACTCAGCCTTAACAGTCATGCTAAACTTAAATCCAAAGCCCTAACTATATGCCCAGCACTATCACTAACATCTAACCATAAATGTTGAACACTATCCTTTACAATAATCCTAAACCCTCACCCAGAACCCTGAACTCTAACCCTACATGTAACCCTAAGCCCTGTCTTAATGCTAAATGCCAACCCAAAAACCGAAATGCTCTAACCCTTACCCTCAAGCTAACTCTTAACACTAACCCTAACCCTGGCCATGACCCTAATTCCAAACCTCTAACTGTAAGCCTAACTTTTTACCCTAAACCTAAGCATAACCCAACCACAAACCTAACCTCTAACCCTGATTCTGACCCCTAGCCCTAAACTCAACCCTAACCCATAAACCTAATCTTAACTCTAACTCAAACCCTAATCCTACCACAACACTAAATCTTATCTCAAGTCCAGCCCTAACCCTCAATCTAATCCTGAACTTGTTCTGCAATTGTAAGCCATATCCTAATCCTCTATTTCTATTCTATGCTTAAAAAACTTTAAATGCATCCTATATGACTCTAACCTCTAGCAGCCTATATCCATGAGTACAAGAAATCATATCTCTCTCTAAGCCCGAAAGAGTATTGAATTAAACATATGATATCATTCGGACAAAAAACTAAATGTTACTGAATCTGCTAATTATAGACATTATAATCTTTAACCAAATAAGTGAAGACATTATAAACCACAATGTTTAAGATCTTTTCTCAGAAAATCAAGGTGTTTTTCTTTTTTTACCATTCTAGTGCTATCCCTTTTCAATATATTATGTAAATCAAATGTTGAAATACACCATGTTTGTCTCAACTTTTATAGAATGTACTTAAGGACAGTCAACACATTTAACAATTAAAAATCCAATAAACGTTATTTCAATTTTTTTCCCATGATAAAACATCTTTATGCAAATCCCATAATAATCATCATCTAAATTGTGGAGAACCAAAGCTTTAAGATGAGGAACATAGCATTGATGCTCATCTGTATTAAACCCTGTACTAGAAGTTCCAGAAGAACAATTACAAATATATATATGTATACATACATACACACACACACAGAAAGCCATTCATATGTGGAAGAGAAAAGAAAAACTACTGACAAATCTCATACACAGAAATCCATAGGGAACCATCTAGAAATTATGAAATCTAGTAAACACATTAAGAAAAATAACAGAACAAAATATCAACACACAAAAAAACTGTTTTCTTTTCTTTTTGATAGCGTTTTCCTCTTGTTGCCCAGGCTGGAATGCAATGGCAAGAACTCAGGTCACTGCAACCTCCATCTCCTGGGTTTGAGCGATTCTCCTGCCTCAGCCTCCTGGGTTTGAGTGATTCTCCTGCCTCAGCCTCCTGAGTAGCTGGGATTCAGACATGTCCCACCATGCCTGGCTAATTTTGTATTTCTAGTGGAGACTGGATTTCTCCATGTTAGTCAGGCCAGTCTTGAACTCCTGACCTCAGATGATGTGCCCGCTTTGGCTTCCTAAGTTGCTGAGATTGCAAGCATGAGCCACTGCACCTGGCCACAAAATCTATTTCTATTCACTAGAAATAAACCCTATAAAGTAAAATTAAGATGATAGCATTATTTCTCAAAAAAACAAGAAGCTGGAATATTTCCCACTGACTTGAAAGACATGGATAGCAGGCAGCTGGGGTCTGGGACAGCCTTGGAGTTGAGGCTGTGCTACTATATCAGGACCTGGCTGGAACCACTGTGGGGCTAACCAGAAACTGTTCAAGTTCCTGAGAAATCAAAGTCAAATTACTTTAAAACATAATGGATGAAGAACAGAAAACCTCTAGTGGTTTTGAAAACCCTAATGCCATGATGTCAAATAAATGTCTTTAGAGTCATAAATTTTGTATAAATGGTCATGCGCAAACATCAGCAATAATGAAACAGTGGTTGAGTGGCCCAGGCCATTTTGCCAAGAAGAAAACCATTGAGGTAAACTGGAGAGACAACCCTTCATAAGTACTGTCAAGAGCATGCACATATTTTACCTACACATTTTACTACACCTACAGCTCCACAGGGATTTTTAAATTGTGATTTCACATAAAACTGTACTAGAACTTCTGATGGCTGTAAACTTTCTAGATTGTATGTAAATGTAATTGATTATATAAAAATACAATATTTTGATACACTAAAATAAATTATAATCACCTGTTAACTCTTTTCAGTGTTTAAGACCTGTAGTTGAGTTTGTATGTTTTCACAGACAGCACATTCCCTGTATCCAATGTAACTAAGAAGTTAATTGTTAAGAAGGTTGTCCTCAGTTTTTTCATAACAGAGTTGAAATTTGTTTGCAATGTCAACAAATTAAGGACATTTTCACAACTGAGAAATAAACAAATATGGCAATTCATAGGTTTTTTTTTTATACTATGGATATGACTTTTAAAATGAACAATGATGATCTAGAAAATGCTGGAAACTAGAAATAATAAACATGTTCCTCAATTAAACAATTGGGCTTAGTGTTTTTATGTATTTAGTTGTTTGTTAATAAAATTCTTGATTTTGTAGATGCCCATTGCACTGTTGGAGTTATTCAAATAATTGCATTACAGGTATGTTCATAACTCAGCCAAAACATTGATTTATTTTTACCGACCCTAACACAAAGAATGTTTTATTGATTCCTGTAATCTCAGCACTTTGAGAAGTCAAAACAGGCACATCACTTGCACCCAGAGGTTTCAGAAGAGCCCAGGCAATGTGGCAAACCATTGTCTCCAAAAAAAGAAGAAAGAAAGGAAAAGAAAAAGAATTAGCCAGGTATTGCAGCTGAAGCTAAGGCAGACGGATTCAAAGGAGCCCAGGAGTGAGAGGCTGCAGGCTGCAATGAGCCATGATGGCACCATTGCAGTCCACCCTAGACAAAAAGTGAGACACTGTCTGAAAGACTGAGAAAGAAAGAAAGAAAGAGAAGAAAGAAAGAGAGAGAGAGAGGTATGAGTTGAAATTTCTTAAGTCCTTTGATAAACTTCAGTATTGTTGAAATGTGTCTTGTCTTCTCATTTCTTTATTCCTACAATTCAAGGAGTTCATTGAAAGACAATTTTGGAAGGTTAACAGCTACAAAATTTTAAGAAGTAATTGCAGTTTACCCAGATGGTCGATGAGTCAACTATACAACATACAGTTCTTGTGCATTATGTCATCTGGCCAATTCAAAGTACTATATTTTCATTGATTATAAAGCAAATTATCCTTTTCAACTTCCAAAACAGAAATTAAGAAAAAAAAAAGAAACAGACTGAATGTTGTGGCTTACACCTGTAATTCCAGTACTTTGGGAGGCCAAGGTGGGAGGATTGCTCAAGCCCAAGTGTTTGGAGCTGCAGTGAGCTATGATTGCACATGCACATTCCCCCCAGGGCCAAAGAATAAGGCCCTGTCTCAAAGAGTACCGACAAAAAGCCAAAGATCATAATGTTTTCAAGACTACATTTTATCAAGGTGCAAGAATTAGACATGAAAAATGACAAAATACTGCTGAAATAAATTCCAGAAACCCTACATAAATGTAAAGACACTCAATGTTTTTGGATTAGAAGATGATTTTTTATGTGACAATACTGTACAAAGCAATCTACAAATTCATTGTGATTTCTATGAAAATACCAAAGTCTTTTTGGTAGAAATGGGCAAGCCAATTCTAACATTCATACACATTTCGGGGGATCCTGAAGAGCCAAAATATTCTTGAAAACAAAAACCAATTTGGAGGCTCATATTTCTCAATTTCAAATATTACTGCTAAGGAGCAGTAATCAAAACGGCATAATACTGGCATAAGGACACACACAGACTCTGTCAATTGAACTGAATGTTAGAACCAACCATACCTCTATAGTCAACCGATTCCTGACATGTAGCCAAGATCAGTAAATTCAACAAATGCTGTTATACAACTGAATACCACATTCAGACAAAGAAATTGTACTCTTTCCTCACAGCAGAAAATAAAATTAAGTCAAAATGTTTCAAAGCCTACATATTAGAGGTAAAAACATAAACTTTAAAAGAAAATATAGGGATAAATCTTCATGATGTTGGATTTAGCCGTGGTTTCTTAGATCTGATACTAAAAGCACAGGCATCTTAAGAAATAATTTTCTCAAAATTCAACATTTTTGTGCATCAAAAGTCACTGTCAAGAAAGTGAAAAGACATGGTGCAGAAAGGAAGGTTTGCATGTTATGTATGTAACAACAGTCTGTTATCGACAATGTATGAATAATTTGCATACCTCAGTAACAAAAAAAAGACAAACCATCCAGTTGCATAATGGAGAAGTAGTTGAATACACACTTCACCAGAAAGACATGCATATGGAATACAAGCACATAAAAACATGGCCAGTAAAGTATATAAGTTTTACTCCCTCAGGTCTTTCATAAATGAGCTTTTCTCGTAGTCACTTGATTTCCAGCTCGACCTGAGGAGTAGCTAAGTTAACAACACTTCTCGGGAGCAAGTTTGCTTGGATGAGAAAATAAATATCTGGCAGGAAATAATATTCTGCAATGAAAACTTTCTTGCTGTACTAGAGTTTCCAATAGAGCTGATAGTTTGTCCCTCACCATCCATGGGCCCAAAATTTATCATCCAGCAGGAAGTAATAAGGGAAGTCATTAAGTTAACGAGGTTCATGGATACACAAATGTCCCAAGTCCCATATCAAAACTGTGACATAATTACATACTCTCACAGCATTTCAATATTCAAATATTAGTAATTCATCTGCTTAAATATCTAAGCTTACTTTATCTAATTTATGCTGTACAGTTAAGGAGGTTTACAAATATTTATATGAATTGTCTTGTCGTGTTCTAGGACTTTTTTGTCACTTAAATATATTGATAGAGTACATTACATGTAAGTATTTAAACCTAACAAAATTTGGAATTAATAACACACAGTTAGGGGAGATAGCAAAGTAATAGTCTGTCCAATAAATTCTTATGTGATTTCAGTAATTAATAGTGTCATTAGTCTTCAGCACTGACATTTTTTTCTTTACTAATTATCCCAAACATGAACTTTCATTGCATTAACTATTATTACCTTGATTTATAAACTGAGGGTGATCTCAATTTTCTAACAAAGAATGAATTTCTTTTCATCTTTAGAAACAGCACATTATTAGCTTTCCTACAGTTAAATAGCACAAGCTCTGACTTTATTAACTGGACAAAGCCTTGGAAAGTTAGATAATTGTGGGCACTGGGTGAATAGATTGGGAGATTGAACATAAAACTCCTGAGACACCCAAGAGACTGTGTTCCCACAATTAAAATTAGATGATACTGCAGGCAGTTGAGCGGACTGAGTGGGCATGGGAAACAGGTAGGAGAACTTGGAGTCTGCAGCCATGGTGGGTTCTATGGTTCTTGTTCTAAGGTCAGTGGGATACCATTGACAAAATTAAATCAAGAGAGTGACAACATGAAATTTGTGTTTATTAGTGAATATATTGGCATTACCATTACCAGTACCAAACCTGTATTTCCTGATGTGGTAGTTATGTGGTAGTACCCTTGGAGAATGGCTCCACTTTTAGTAAAACCCACTGGGATATTTTGCATAAAGCTTCAAATCTGGCACAGCAGAAACCACTGGAGATTCTGGGAGAGAGAATTAATCTATTCTAATAGCTATTGGAGGTGTCCTAGACGTATGAAATTATTGAGAAATAAACTACTTTTTAATAAAAACAACCACATCAATACCTTGTCACTAAAGCAGAGACAACAACATCAAACATCATTAGAGAGGCCAATTCCCCCCCAAATCCAGCTCAGTGGAAGCTCTGAAATGAAGTGCCCCAGTAAGAGTAGGAATGTTATGTCAGTATTGCAGGTGTTACATCTTTATGATGGGTGTTACATCAGTAATTATGGGTGTTACATCAGTGTTATGGTTGTTTCATTTGTATTACAAATGTTCTGTTAGTATTATGAGTGTTAGTATTACCGGTGTTACATCAGTATTACAGTTGTTACATCAGTATTACAGTTGCTATATTTGTATTGCAGGATGATATATTGGTATTATGAGTGGTATATTGGTATTATGAGTGTTACAGTTGTATTACAGGTGTCAGGACAGCATTAGACATGTTACATAGGTGTTATGGATGTTTCATTTGTATTGTGGATTGTATAGTGGCATTATGAGAGTGACATTTGTATTATGGGTCTTAGATCAGTATTATGGTTGTCGTATTTGTGTTTCAGATGGTATACTGGTATTATGAGTGTTTTATTGCTGTTACAAGTGTACAGTGGTAATATGGGTGTTCGATCAGTATTTCAGGTGTTACATTAGTATTACGAATGACACACCTGTATTATGGTTGATATATTTGTTTACTGATGTTATATTTCTATTACAGATGTTATATGATGAATGATACATTTGTGGCACAAGACCACGGTGTGGACCTGGCATTGTGGCCACCACACGTTGTGTGTGGGGAAGAACGTTGGGGTGCGCTAAAGACATGGGATATTTTTATGTTTAATTTTCCACAAGAAGCCCTGAGAAGAACGCAGCTCTCCCCCTCAAGCGGCATGTGCTGAAAACACCTGCACTCCCAGGGTCAGAAAAGGCAGACTCATTTTTACATGTTACATTTCTTTAATAATCAATAATAGTGAGCTTTTTAAAGTAAGTTTATTGGCCGCCTGTATGTCCTTTGTAAAATGTCTGTTGACACTTCTCTAGAGAAGACATTTGTGCAGCCAACATATGAAAAATGCTCACCATCACTGGTCATTAGAGAAGTGCAGACTACCGTGCCATGGTGGTTTGCTGAACCCATCAACCCATCACCTACATTAGGTATTTCTCCTAATGTTTTCTCTACACTAGCCCACCACCCACCAGCACGTGATATTTTTCTCCCTGTGTCCATGTGTTCTCATTGTTCAACTCCCACTTAAAAATGAGAACATGTGGTGTTTGGTTTTCTATTTTTCTGAGAGTCTGCTGAGAATGATGTTTTCCAGCTTCTTTCATGTCCCTGCAAAAGACATGAACTCATTCACTTTTATCTCTGCCTACTATCCCATGGTGTATATGTGCCACCTTTTCTCTATCCAGTCTATTATTGATGCACATTTGGGTTGGTTCCAAGTGTTTGCTACTGTGAATAGTGCTGCAATAAATATACGTGTGCATGTATCTTTATAGTTGAATGATTTATAGTCCTTTGGTTATATGTGCAATAAGAGGATTGCTGGGTCAAATGGTATTTCTCACTCTAGATCCTTGTCTTCCACAAGAGTTAAATTATTAACAATGCCACCAACACTGTAAAAGCATTCCTATTTCTCCATATCCTCTCCAGAATCTGCAGTTTTCTGATATTTTAATGATCGCCATTCTAACCGGTTTGAGAGGGTATCTCACTGTGGTTTGGATTTGTATTTCTCTAATAACGAGTGATGACTTAATGAGCATTTTTTCATATGTTTGTTGGCTGCATCAAAGTCTTCTTTTGAGGAGCATCTGTTCATATCCTTTGCCCACTGTTTGATGAGGTTGTTTGTTTACTTCTTGTAAACTTGTTTAAGTTCCCTATAGATTCCTGATATTAGCCTTGTCTCAGATAGAGAGATTGTAAGATTTTCACCCATTCCATAGGTTGTCTGTTCACACTGATGAGAGTTTATTTTGCTGTGCAGAAGCTCTTTAGTTTAATTAGATCCCATTTGTCAATTTTGGTTTTATTCCCATTGCTCTTGGTGTTTAAACATGAAGACTTTGCACATGCCTATGTCCTGAATGGTATTGCCTAGGTTTTCTTCTAGGTAATTTAGGGTTTTAATTCTTACATTTAAGGCTTTATTCCATCTTGAGTTGATTTTTGCGTATGCTGTAAGGAAGTGGTCCAATTTCAGTTTTCTGAATATAGCTAGCCAGTTTTGTCAACACCATTCATTATAGGGAAAACATTTTCCCCATTGCTTGCTTGTTTCAGGTTTGTCAAAGATCAGATGGTAGTAGATGTGTGGTATTATTGCTGAGACCAGTGTGCTGTTCCACTGGTCTATATATCTGTTTTGGTACAAGTACCATGCTTTTTTGGTGACTACAGTCTTGTAATGTAGTTTGAAGTCACGTAGTGTGATGCCTCCAGTTTTGTTCTTTTTGCTTATGATCGTCTTGCCTATGCAGGCTCTTTTTTGGTTCCATATGAACTTTAAGGTTTTTTTTTCCAATTCTGTGAAGAAAGGGATTGGTAGCTTGATGGAGATAGCATTGAATCTATAAATTACTCTTGGCAGCAAGGACATTTTTACAATATTGATTCTTCCAATCCAAGAGCATGGAAGGATTTTTCATTTCTTTATGTCCTCTATTAATTTGTTGAGCATTGGTTGGAAGTTCTCTTTGAATAGGTTCTTCACACCCCCTGTAAGTTTTATTCCTAGGTATTTTATTCACTTAGTAGCAACTGTGAATGGGAGTTTTCCCATAATTTCGCTTTCTGTTTCTCTATTATTATGTGTTGGAATTCTTGTGATTTTTGCACACTGATTTTGAATCTTGAGGCTTATCTGAAGTTGCTTGCCAGCTTAAGGTGATTTTGTGCTGAGATGGTGAGTTTTCTAAGTATACAATAATGACCTCTGCAAAGAGAGACAATTTGACTTCCTCTCTTCCGATTTGACTACTCTTTATTTCTTCTTCTTGCCTGATTGCCCTGGCCAGAAGTTTCAATACAATTTTGAATAAGAGTGAAGAGAGAGTGTATCTTTGTGTTGTACAGGTTTTCAAAGGGAATGCTTCCAATTTTTGCCCATTCAGTGTGATATTGGCGGTGGGTTTGCCATAAGTAGATCTTATTATCTTGAGATACGTTCCACCCTTACCTAGTTTATTGAGAGATTTTACATAAATGGGTGTTGAATTTTGATGAAAACCCTTTCAGCATCTATGAAGATAATTATGTGGTTTTTGTCATTTGTTCTGCTTATGTGATCTGTTACGTTTATTGATATGCGTATGTTCAACTAGCCTTGTATCCCAGGGATAAAGCTGACATAATCGTGGTGGATAAGCTTTATGATGTGCTGCTGTTTTCAGTCTGCCAGTATTTTATTGAGGATTTTCACAGCTATGTTCATGAGGGATATTGGCCTGAAATTTTCTTTTTTGGTGTGTCTCTGCCAGGTTTAACATCAGAGTGATGCTGGTCTCATAAAATTATTTAAGGGTGATTTCTTTTTTTATTCTTTGTAATAATATCAGGAGGAATGATACCACTTAATTTTTGGATTTCTGGTAGAATTCGGCTATGAATCTGTCTGGTCCTGGTTTCTCTTGGTTGGTAGGCTGTCAGTTACTGCCTCAATTTCAGAACTTGTTAATGGTCTATTCATGAATTTAACGTTTTCCTGGTGTAGACTTGGGAGGATGTATATGTCAAAGAATTTATCCATTTCTTTTAGATTTTCTCATTTATTTGCGTAGAGCTGTTTATAGTATTAGCAGATGGTAGTTTGTATTTCTGTGGGATCAGTGGTGATATTACCTTTATCACTTTTTATTGCATCTATTTTATTTTTCTCTTTTCTTATTATTTTGGCTAGTGGTCTATCTATATTCTTGATATTATCAAAAAACCAGCTTGTGGATTTATTGATTTTTGAAAGTTTCATTGGTGTCTCTATCTCTTTTAGTTCTGCTCTGATGTTAGTTATTTCTTGTCTTCTGCTAGCTTTTGAATTGGTTTGCTGTTGCTTCCCCAGTTCTTTTCATTTTGATGTTAGTCTGCCTATTTTAGATCTTTCCTGCTTTCTCTTGTGGGCATTTAGTGCTATCAATTATTCTCTACACACTGCTTTAAATGTGTCCCAGAGATGGTGATACGTTCTGTCTTCATTATCATTGGTATGAAAGAACATCTTTATTTCTGCCTTATTTCATTATTTACTCATCAGTGATTTAGGAACAGGCTGTTCAGTTTCTATGTAGTTGTTTGGTTTTGAGTGAGTTTCTTAATCTGGGTTCTAATTTGATTGCACTGTGGTCTGGGAGGCTCTTTGCTACAATTTGCATTCTCTGGCTTTTGTTGAGGAGTGTTTTACTTCCAATTATGTGGTCAATTTTTCAATACATGTTATGTGACACCAAGAAGAATGTATAGTCTGTTGATTGGGGGTGGATAGTTCTGTAGATGTTACTTAGTTCTGTAGATGTCCACAGCTGATTTCAAGTCCTGCAAATCCTTGTGAATTTTCTGTCGCATCGATTGCTGCCTGTTCTTTTCTTTGGAAGCTTCATCCCCAAGGGGCAACTTCAGATTCCAGCCAGTGCTCTCCTGTATGAGATGTCTCCCATCAGGATACACAGACACAAGGGATCCACTCGAGAAGGCAGTCTGAACATTAGCAGAGCTCAAATGCTATGGATGGGAGATCTGCTGATCTCTTCACAGCCATCATGCAGTTATGTTGATGTCTGCTGAAACTGCATCCATGGCTGCCCCTTCCCCCAGGTGCTCTGCCCCAGGTTGATGGGGGTTTTATTTATAAGTCCCTGACTGGGGATTCTGTCATTTTTTCAGAAATGTCTTGCACAGAGAGGAGAAATCTGGCAGCCTAGCCACATCAACCTTGCTGAGCTGCAGTTGGCTCCAACCAATTCAAATTTCCCTGTGGCTTTATTTACACTACAAAGGTAAAATGGCCTACTCAAGACTCAGCAATGGCGGATGACCCTCCCCCGACACAAGCTTGAGCATTTTAGGTCAATCTCAGACTGCTGCTGTGCTGGCAGAGAGAATTTCAAGCCATTGAACCTTCGATTCCTTGCCTCTGTGGGGAGTATCACTCCCCAAGCCAGACCACTTAGCTCGTTGGCCTCATCACCTCTCTTCAGGAGAGCAAACGGTTCTGTCTCCTTAATATTCCAGGCACCACTAGGGTATGAAAACAAACAAACAAACAAAATCTCCACCTAGTTTAGTGTTTGCTCTAACAGCTGCCCATTTTGCTACTTGAAACCCATGGCCTTCACGATGTAGGCACCAAAGGGAATATCCTGGTCTGTAGGTTGTGAAGACCATGGGAGAAGCACGTATCTGGAACATGGCCCTTGGTTTCTCAGGCTTTCCAGGTGAGGTGATGCCCCACCCTGCTTCATCTCACACTCCATGTTCTGCATCCACTGTCTAACCATTCCCAATGAGATGAACAGTGTGCCTCAGTTGGAAATGCAGGAATCACTCACCTTCTGCATCAATCTATCTGGGAGCTGCAGTGTGGAGCTGTTTTTGTTGAGCAATCTTCCCAGCAATTCTTCCTCATATATTTTTTTTTTTTAATGGGGAAGGAGCCATTAACTGGAAATGTTAAACTATGTAAATTCTAGAAGAAAGTAAGAAAGAAATTTATGTGATCTTGTATTTGGTCATATGTTTTAACAAATGACAACAAAGCCGATCAGTAACGGTAAAAAAAAATAATATTAATAATAACTAAAGCCTTCTCATATTAAAAGTTTATAATCTGAGTAAAATTTTGTTCAGAAAATAGAAAGATAAGCAACAGACTGAAAGTAAGCATCTGCAAAATACAGATCTGAGCAAAAACTTGCACTGAATATACACAAATCTTGAAACTCAACAATAAAACAGACTATCCGATTAATAATGTATAGAAAGCTGAGCTCACCAATGAAAATACAAAGATGGCAAGCAAACAAGATGCTGAAACTCATATATCTTTAGCGACTGAAAATTAAAACAATGAGTTAGCATGGCCCATCTATATTTGTTGGAACTGCTAAACCACTTTTAAAACATGACAAGTGATTTGCTGGAGGAAAAACAGCAATTCATTCATTGCGTGTTGAATGCATGTTGGTACAGAAAAAAAAAAAATGAACTCTTTCAATCTCCCATATTAACCTAAAAGTCTGTTTCTCTCCTCTACCACACACAGAGGTGCTATGTGGTCTACCTTTTGATTACAGACTCGAGATCCAATACAATCTGTGCATCTGTAAGCAGCAGTTGGGATCCAGGCAGAAGGCAGATGGTCCCCACAGTCAAAGTCATCTAAGAACTTTTCAATAAAGAGTGACTTATTCAGGGTACCCACAAAAGATGGTGGAGTTCCCTGGAATAGTAACAGGACCATACTCAGTACTCCTTGTGAATGGAGAATTAGGGGAGAGATAAATTCTCAGCACTGGAGAGAGGTAGATGGTTCAGAGTACTTGGAAGATGTCATCACAGGCACTATGACTTCACTGGGCCTTGAGATGAGGCAGCCAGTCTAGGGCCACTCTATGTGGAGGCTGGTGTTCCCAATGGCCAAACCCAATCAGCAGGCAGAGGGCAAAAACATGACTTGTTACCACCTAGAGGCAGGTTAGCAGAGTTCAATCCAGAAAGCATAATTTTATAAATCTTTCAAATTTAAGCCTCCTTTACAAGTACAAACCATAGTTTTATGATACTGACTTAGCATGAATCACTAATACATGTAAGCCATGCACAGTGTCTCATGTCTGTAATCTCAGCTATTTATGAGGCCAAGGCTAGTGGAACATTTTGGTCAAAAGATTGAGACCAGCCTGGCCAACATGGTGAAACCCCGTCCCTATTAAGCATACAAAAATTAACTGTGTGGTGGGGTAAATTCCTGTAGTCTTACCTACTTGAGAGGAAGAGGCAGGAGAATTGCTTGAATGTAGGAGGTGGACATATGGTTTAGGAGGTGCATTTTTTTTATTCTCTCCCAGTGTTTCTTCTTTCATAGTAAATAATCACTTATCTCTTGAACACTTTCATTCAGCATATATTTGTTTTGGTATTGCCAAAGGCTGTGCTTTGACAGACACTAACTCAATTGAAATTTAAAAAGGAAAATTTACATTTGAATGATGACTTTATAGTGCTGCAAAAGTAAAAGCTGGAAGGCTCCTTTTAGCATAGCATCACAATTTAACTAAGGTCACAGAACAGATGTCTGAATCTCTGCAATAACACCCAAACTACAGTAACAAAAATTGTCTTCTGCCCTACAGTTGGGGCAGAGGAAGTTTTATGGACCACCTCCCATGAAGCAAGTCCTTCTAAGTAAGATCATCACCCCATTTTGCATAGGCAATGAAGAACCTAACAATAATCACTCATCAGAGCAATATAGATTTGTTTTAAATATGAAAATGTAAGGTAAAAATGGCCAAGCATGGTGGCTCCCACCTGTAATTCCAGCACTTTTGGAGGCCAACATGAGAGGATAGCTTGAGCTCAGAATTTCCAGACTACTTTGGGCAACAAGGAAAAACCTGGTCTCTACTAAAAGTACAGCAGGTCACTATGGCTCAGGCCTGTAATCCCCGCACACTGGGAGACCATCGTGGGCAGATCACTTGAGGTAAAAAATGTGAAAACACCCTAGCCAACATGGTGAAACCCCATCTCTGCTAAAACTATAAATATTAGCCAGGCATGGTAGCAGGTGTCTGTAATCCCAGCTACCAAGGAGGCTGAAGCAGAAAAAATCACTTGAAAACAAAGGCATTGGTTGCAGTGAGCCCAGTTTGCATCATTACGCTCAAGCCTGGGCAGCAGAATAGACTCCATCTTAAAAAAGAAAAAAGAAAAAAAGTAAAAAAAAGAAAAAACAAACATAATTTGCTTGGTGTGGTGGGGCATGGATATAATCTGAGCTTCTCAGGAGATGGAGACACAAGAATTGCTTTAACCTGGGAGGTGATGATTGTAGTGAGCTGATATCACACTAGCACACTCCATGCTTAATGACAGAATGAGACTCAGTCTCAAAAAAAAAAAAAAGGTAACATTTTGTTTAGAGGTTTTCTTTCCTAGTATACTAAATCTCATATTTGAATAAGAAATCATAGAAAGTTTTTACAAAAGTTCAACTAGCAAAAATAAACTTTATACTTAAAATGTTTCAAGTGCCTAAAGTTCCAGCTTCATCTTCAGACAGCAAGCACAAAAATAAAGAGAAAAGTAAGGAAGCAATGGCATGTGATAAATGCATTGCATTTTGTTTTAATATGTGAGATAACACTATACTGTCAGAAATGTTTACCTGCTGCTGATGGAAAGAACAAGTTAATGTAGAAACAGAACAATAATAATATTGGCCACCTGCTATGAACTAGGCACATAAGTTAACTCACTGAATTCCCTCAACAACCTTATAATGTGGAAAACATCGTAGAGTTCACAGCTGAGGAATCTGCAATCAAAGGACCTGCCCAAAGGCACACAAGAAATTAGGCCACAGATAGGATTCAAAGAGGACCCTAAGACTCAAAACACTGTCTACACTTTCATATATGATGTTGATTGAAATTAAGAACTATTGAATTAACTTTAGTCAAACCCCCTTTGCCATAGAAATGGCAGTTTAAACATCTCGAGAGAAAGATTTTGAATAAATTATATATGACCAAAATTTTATATATTCATTAAAATCGGTTTCAAAAAAATATGTCAAACAATTCCTCAAGTTCTTACATGAAATATACGGATTGATTGAGTTCCTTCTTTTTTGCATTAATAACTGTGAGCTCCTTTTGCAAGTAAACTTTTTCCTGAAAGAAAGAGCCCTTTAAACAACATAATGTTTTCATTGTGAATACAAAAGCTATTTAATATTTATGGTCAGTATGTCAGACAGACCTAATGACCATTATTTTATAATATGAAATAGCCTGTGTAGGGGACAAAACTTTCACAGGCAAGTAAGAAATTAGCCCTGTTACCTAACAGGTGATGTGAAGCTATAACTCTCATGCATGTGGTGAAATTCCACCATCTACACACGCTAACCAGAGATGTTGTAATTTCCTTGAAGCAGATCAGTCTGTTACTATATTGTAAAAGAAAATATTGTCATTGTATTGCAGGTATTACCATTTCATTTTCATTTTATTTAACTTGAGTCTATGTAGATGTACTATCAAGGTATAATTTGTTACATAGATGATGGTACTAATTTATAAAAGAATTGTTAGTCTGCACAAAATAGTAGTTAAAGGGGAAGCCACACACTGGGTGTCTGGAAAACATCAGATAACTACCCTTGGTATACTTTCAAGAATCTATTTGAAAATTCCACGAAAACTTCACTTCTCTTTACAGGAAATTTCCTAAAGATATATTGAAATATAAAATATCTAAGGATTGAGACATTACTCATCTTCCAGTCTCAAGGGCAATATACACAAGAATTCAGGAGGTTATATGTAAAGTAAAAATATTATAAATAAAAATATATATTAGAAGGCAACAAAATAAGAAGCTATGTCACAGGAAACAGAGAAGTTAAAATTTTTCCATAAGTGAAAAAGAACGTATCTCATGGTTAAAAATAATAGGTACCAGAGGCAATAAGTTGCTGCCAACTTCTTGATAATTGCAGATTTATCAAAATTTATTGAAACAAAGTTTAATAAAATATCCAGAAAAAATCACTGGCCTTTCTGTTTATATAAAATATTAAAAGTAATGGTTTCTCAAAAGGCGGGAACAAAGTTTTTTTAAAAAAATTTTACATAATTAATATTACACAAAAAGGTGTACTATAGAAAAGAAAAATAGTGTAAGCTTTTTTTAAATATAAAACAGACTCAACTAGTGAAGCTAATATCTTGTATCAAACCTGAAAACTGTGGCTTATGGCTCCACCCAAACATCACCTTTATTCTTCCTTTCCTCTTCAATCACTCAATTAGTTCTAATGATGCAGTCATCCGTTAGTTCAATTTGATATCTGAGAATCAGAATGAGTAAATACAAGTCTCACAGTTGCCTTTCCAGAAAGATGCTTACCAATGCAGGACCTTATCTATGGTACAGATACACCTGGGGACACTGAATACAACATTGCAGGACTTCAAATTCCCTCAGTACTAAAGCCAGGGATATGACTTTCAAACATAAAATGTCCAACAAAACACTGCCTTGATGTTATAAAGCACAATCATACAAAAAGCAGGGTTTTGTTTTCCTAAGGTTACTGAAAGCATTACATTCCAGTTGGTCTCAACTGGCCCAAACAACAGGGAAGGTAGTTAAATTTACACAGCACACAACAGGCTCAATCCCAAATGATAATTAGACAGTCACTTTCAACCCACCTGTACTATCTGCCCAGCCCAAACAAACGTAAGGACTTTGGGCCCAGGGACCAAGCCCAGTCCAGGGAACCAGGTGCTGAAAGCATTATATCTGAATTAGCAATATCCAAAGGCACACTTTCACATTTTTACTTTTCTTTCTCAGCTTCTACAAGTTGACTTTTGATTCCAAAACGATCAAGAAACACTCCTGTTGTGAACAGTCCCCAAACTCCAAGACTTGCCAAAGTCAAACGAGAATTCTCAAAGCCAGAAAGACACCATGCAGGCCATGCAAGCTGTCACAATAGTACCAAATAGTTCACTAGCTCCATAACTATATAAAATTAACATACTTTAATCTAAAAATTACTAAATGTGAAACTAAAAATTAGTAAAAAATACTAATAAATGTACTACTAAAAAATTACAGAAACTTCATGTCAGCTATTTTAATATACAAACTGACAAAAATTCCATAAAATACTTCATTTTCAATGGAAAAATAAAGTCTCTCATGGTTAGAAGTAATATGTACAAGAGGCAATAAGCTGCTGCCAACTTCTCGACAACTACAGATTTATGAAAATATATTGAGAATATATTGGGAATTCAGAATCTATAAAGAACTGGTCTATTTTTTACAAATAGAATGTGTTTATAGAATAACCTCAAGAAACCTTTGCAAGTTCTGTGTAATGGAATATTGATGATAAATTATGAGGGAGGCAATTAAAAACAGGCCAAATAAATACCCAGAGCACCTAAGTTGAGTCATTTCCTCTGGACACATTAACAGCAAATATTAACTGACCATTTTTTATGTGTCAGATGCTTTTGAAGACACTGAAAACTTACAACATGGGCATAGTGTCTTAGAACACAGGTATTACTCACTAATACACCAGGTGAGAGTAAAGCAAAGCCAAAGTAATCACAGTTGTCCATATTTTGCTTTCCTTTATCAATATTTGCCCCACATAGTTAATTTTAGCTCTTTTTTTGTGATTATGTCTTTCCAGAATCATGAAAGAATACAAGACACACGTTCACTGACAAAAAATCTGACTACTAAGTGTAATTTTTTTATAGCATGATAAGCTTTTTTTAAGTTGATTTTGTTTAATTTTAATTTTGATTTTATTTTACTTTATTTCATTTTTTTAATCTGGTCTTAAAACTTTTTTTTAATTTTATAATTTATGCATTGTTAGATATCCCCATCTTTGTGGCAGTATGAGTGTGGTAGAGAAAAAGAAACTAAAAGTTATTATAATTCAAACTTTGCAGCTTATTATCTATGCAACCTGAGCAAGTCACAATATGCCCTGAAAGTTAAAGCAAATCACAGCCCTTGATAAATATTTGAGAAGCCATGAATACAAAGAACAGAGGGTCGGCTTTTCTCCACCTTATCTTTTAATAGCTACCCTAACTCAAATGCAGGAATATATTGGTTATTGATGAACATAAGTATTTTTTGAACACTAAAGTTTGCATAAAAGATTGATCATAGACTACTTCCGCGGCTTTTGTTATATCTCTGCCAATGTAATTTAAACATATTACTCCTTCAAATGTGCCAATTACTTTAGAAGTTCGTTTTATGTTTCAGTCACAGTTTTCCTCAAGACACTTTGTATTCTGCTCCCATCTCCTAAGTCCTCAGTCATGCTTTTATTTTTCTTCCTGGAGTTTTTGGGTCCTGAAATTAGCAAAAAACATAAAGTAAATCAACTATAACAGCAGAGTTAACAAATTTAGGGAAAACATCAAATGACACGTTTTTAGTTCAACAGACTAAAACTGCTACGTGACCAGCCTGGACAACATAGCAAGACCCTGTCTCTTAAAACCAAAACAACACCAAGAAAATATCCCTACAAAACAACAACAAAAAAACTATTGATTGAATATTGATCAAGTACCAAAAGAGAGGGCAACAGATAGATGGGTCATTCAGGGCTTCCAAATATTTAAGAATAGAATGCTCTTCATAGGGAGACTTGAAATCACACGTTACACCAACTCCCCAGCCAAGGAGGTGGATTCACAGGAGATGAGATCCAGCCACCCAGAGAAGTACTGCAAAACATTAGCTAGTCTAGGAACAGTTAAAAGCTCCAGGCATTAGCTCCCTCTTCTGGTAATCTGGAATGGCATGGAGAGGTAAACTACATTGATTGTGTATATATGCTGAGAGAATGGAAAAGGAGTAGAGAAAACGGAGGTAAAAAAAGTGACACACACTCCCTGCCCTAATGTTTCTCTTCTTTTTCTCTCTCTCTCTTGTTTAATTTACCTTCTCGTTACTGCCAAAAAGAAAGTAAGGAACACAGTGGGCTGAAATAAAAACTCAAACCTATAGAAGTGAGAAAACAACCTTAAATACAATGGGGACAAATTCTTTAATGAGCTAAAAGCCCTAAAATATCTATGGGTGTCAATTCACAGAATATTCCCAATGGAAAAGAAGGTTTCTTGTGCAAACTATAGACAGGTGAGCTTGCTGTCAATCCCAGGTAATATATGAAGGATGAAACATTTGTGAGCACACAGAAAAAGTGAATAGCATTGAGAAATATTTTCATCCAGTACAAGTCAAACCACAATATTTCCTTTTTTTGAGCACAGAGCAGGTAAAAGCCACAGGCCTGGATATTTGGAATTCAGTTACAATACATAAACATACAAAAATATCAGATATGAAGGTCTGAAGTTAACTTTAAAACGTATGATCTGTTCAAGTATTAACAGCATCTCCAAATTTTCTATTTGGTGTTACTGTAGCCTAGTGATAGCATTTCAAGTTAAAGTTTAATATTTCAAAAACACAGCCCTGATGTTTGTTTCTGCTAATGTGTAAATTCTATTGCTGGGTGATACCACATTTATAAGAAAGAATTCTACTCATCAATAAACATTACAACATTTAGACATATATTTAGAAATTCTTTTTAATCTCATCATTCTGAATATTCAAAATAAACTTGAATACATATAATTCAAAAGCTTCAACTCTCTGCTTCAGCTTTGCTTTTTTTTCCTCTTAACAAATCTATATCTTTTGGTAAAAGAAGCCTTTGAACATAAACTTTGTTGTTTCAATCCGTAAAAGAGCATTAATTTTGGCCGGTTATGGTGGCTCATGCTTGTAACCCCACATTTTGGGAGGCCGAGGCAGACAGATCACGAGGTCAGGAGTTGAAGATCACACAGGCCAAGGTGGTAAAACTCCATCTCTACTGAAAATACAAAAGTTACCTGGGCGTGGTGGCAGAAACCTGTAATTCCAGCTACTCAAGGGGTTGAGGCAGGAAATTGCTTGAACTTGAAAGGTGAAATTTGCAGTAAGCAAAGATCACAGCACTGCTCTCCAGCCTGAGTGACAGAGAAAGACCGTTTCTCAAAAAAAAAAAAAAAAGGTATTATGTTTTAGCAAGAAAGTTAACGAAAGTAGAACAACTTGAAATAAATATACTACTTACTATAGAAATTAAGAATCCAATTTCAGAGCCAAGATGGCGGAATAGGAACAGCTCCACTCTACAGCTCCCAGCATAAGTGACACAAAAGACGTGTGATTTCTGTATTTCCATCTGAGGTACCAAGTTCATCTCACTAGGGAGTGCCAGACAGTGGGTGCAGGACAGTGGGTGCAGTGCATCATGCACCAGCTGAAGCAGGGTAAGACATGGCCTCAATCGGGAAGTGGAAAGGGTCAGGGAGTTCCCTTTCCTGGTAAAGGAAATGGGTGGCAGAGGGCACCTGGAAAATCAGGCCACTCCCACATGAATACTGCGCTTTTCTTCCTGGTTTAGGAAATGGTGCACCAAGAGATTATATCCCGCACCTGGCTTGGAGGGTCCTATGCCCACGGAGTCTCACTGATTGCTCACACAGCAGTCTGAGATTAAATGGCAAGGCAGCAGCGAGGCTGGGGAAGGGGTGCCCGCCATTGCCCAAGCTTGCTTAGGTAAAGAAAGCAGTCCAGAAGCTCGAACTGGGTGGAGTACACCACAGCTCAAGGAGGCCTGCCTGTCTCTGTAGGCTCCAAATCTGGGGGCAGTGTACAGACAAAAAAAAGACAGCAGTAACATCTGCAGACTTAAATGTCATGGTCTGACTGCTTTGAGGAGAGAAGTGGGTATCCCAGCACGAAGCTGGAGATATTAGAATAGGCAGACTGCCTCCTCAAGTGGGTCCCTGACCCCCGAACCCCGGGCACCTAACTGGGAGGCACTCCCCAGTAGAGGCAGACTGACACCTGACACGGCCGGGTACTCCTCTGAGACAAAACTTGCAGAGGAACGATCAGACAGTAGCATTCGCAGATCATGAAAACCCACTGTTCTGCAGACACCACTGCTGATACCCAGGCAAACAGGGTCTGGAGTGGAACTCTAGCAAACTCCAACAGACCTGCAGCTGAGGGTACTGTCTGTTAGAAGGAAAACTAAGAAACAGAAAGGACATCCACACCAAAAACCCATCTGTACATCACCATCATCAAAGACCAAAAGTATATAAAACCACAAAGATGCGGAAAAATGAGAGCAGAAAATCTTGAAACTCTAAAAAACAGAGCACCTCTCCTCCTCCAAAGGAATGCAGTTCTTCACCAGCAATGAAAAAAAGCTGGACAGAGAATGACTTTGATGAGTGGAAAGAAGAAGGTTTCAGATGATCAAACTACTCCGAGCTACCGGAGGAAATTCAAACCAAAGGCAAAGAAGTTGAAAACCTTGAAAAACTATAGACGAATGTATAACTAGAAAAACGAATACAGACTATTGCTTAAAGGAGCCGATGGAGCTGAAAGCCAAGGCTTGAAAAATAAGTGAAGAATGCAGAAGACTCAGGAGACGATGTGATCAACTGGAAGAAAGGGTATCAGTGATGGAAGATGAAATGAATGAAATGAAGCAAGATGGGAAGTTTAGAGAAAAAAGAATGAAAAGAAAGGAACAAAACCACCAAGAAATGTGGGACTATGTGAAAAGACTAAATCTGCATCTGATTGGTGTACCTGAAACTGACGGAGAGAATGGAACCAAGTTGGAAAACACACTGCAGGATATTATCTAGGAGAACTTCCCCAATCTGGCAAGGCAGGCCAAAATTCAGATTCAGGAAATACAGAGAACACCACAGAGATATTCCTGGAGAAGAGCAAGTACAAGATACATAATTGTCAGATTCACCAAAGTTGAAATGAAGGAAAAAATTTTAAGGGCAGCAAGAGACAAAGGTCGGGTTACCCACAAAGGGAAGCCCATCAGACTAACAGCAGATCTCTCAGCAGAAACTCTACAAGCCAGTGGAGAGTGAGGGACACATTCAACATTCTTAAACAAAAGAATTTTCAACCCAGAATTTCATATTCAGCCAAACTAAGCTTCAGAAGTAAAGGAGAAATAAAATACTTTACAAACAAGCAAATGCTCAGAGATTTTGTCACCATCAGGACTGACCTAAAAGAGCTCCTGAAGGAAGCACTAAACGCGGAAAGGAACAACCAGTACCAGCCACTGCAAAAACATGCCAAATTGTAAAGACCATCAAGGCTAGGCAGAAACTGCATTAACTAATGAGCAAAATAACCAGCTAACATCGTAATGACAGGATCAAATTCACACATAACAATATTAACCTTCTATGCAAATGGTCTAAATGCTCCAATTAAAAGACACAGACTGGCAAATTGGATAAAGAATCAAGACACATCAGTGTGCTGTATTCAGGAAACCCATCTCACGTGCAGAGACACACATAGGCTAAAAATAAAAGGATGGAGGAAGATCTACCAAGAAAATGGAAAACAAAAAAGGCAGGGGTTACTATCCAAGTCTCTGATAAAACAGACTTCCAACCAACAAAGATCAAAAAAGACAAAGTAGGTCATTACATAGTGATAAAGGGATCAATTCAACAAGAAGAGCTAACTATTCTAAACATATATGCACCCAGTACAGAAACACCCAGATTCATAAAGCAAGTCCTGAGTGACCTACAGAGAGAATTAGATTCCCACACAATAATAATGGGAGACTTTAACACCCCACTGTCAACATTAGACTGATCAAGGAGACAGAAAGTTAAAAAGGATACCCAGGAATTGAACTCAGCTCTGCACCAAGCTAACCTAATAGACATCTACAGAACTCTCCATCTCAAATCATCAGAATATACATATTATTCAGCACCACATCACATCTATTCCAAAATTGACCACATAGTTGGAAGTTAAGCTCACCTCAGCAAATGTAAAAGAACAGAAATTATAACAAACAGTATCTCAGACCAGAGTGCAATCAAACTAGATCTCAGGATTAAGAAACTCACTCAAAACTGCTCAACTACATGGAAACTGAACAACCTGCTCCTGAATGACTGCTGGGTACATAAAGAAATGAAGGCAGAAATAAAGATGTTCTTTGAAACTAATAAGAGCAAAGACACAATGTACTAGAATCTCTGGGACACATTCAAAGCAGTGTGTAGAGGGAAATTTATAACACTAAATGCCCACAAGAGAATGCAGGAAAGATCCACAATTGACACCATAACATCACAATTAAAAGAACTAGAATAGAAAGGGCAAACGCATTCAAATAATAGGAAAACGAAAGAAATAACTAAAATCAGAGCAGAACGGAAGGAAATAGAAAAAGAAAATCTAAATATTAATGAATCCAGGAGCTGGTTTTTTTTAAAGGATCAACAAAATTGATAGACCGCTAGCAAGAATAATAAAGATGAAAAGAGAGAACAATCAAATACACGCAATAAAAAATAATAAAGGGGTTATCACCACCAATCCCACAGAAATACAAACTACCATCAGGAATACTACAAACACCTCTACACAAATAAACTAGAAAATGTAGAAGAAATGGAGAAATTCCTCGACACATACACCGTCCCAAGACTAAACCAGGAAGAAGTTGAATCTCTGAATAGACCAATAACAGGCTCTGAAATTGTGGCAATAATCAATAGCTTACCAACCAAAAAGAGTCCAGGACCAGATGGATTCACAGCCAAATTCTACCAGAGGTACAAGAAGGAACTGGTACCATTCCTTCTGAAACTATTCCAATCAATAGAAAAAGAGGAAATCCCTCCTAACTCAATTTATGAGGCCAGCATCATCCCGATACCAAAGCCGGGCAGAGACACAACAAAAAAAGAGAATTTTAGACCAATATCCTCAATGAGCATTGATGCAAAAATCTTCAATAAAATACCGGCAAATCGAATCCAGCAGCACACCAAAAAGCTTATCCACCATGATGAAGTGGGCTTCATCCATGGGATGCAACACTTGTTCAACATATGCAAATCAAAAAATGTAATCCAGCATACAAAAAGAACCAAAGACAAAAACCACATGATTATCTCAATAGATGCAGAAAAGGTCTTTGACAAAATTCAACAACCTTTCATGCTAAAAACTCTCAATAAATTAGGTATAGATGGGAACTATCTCAAAATAATAAGAGCTATCTATAACAAATCGACAGCCAATATAATACTGAATGGGCAAAAGCTGGAAGCATTCCCTTCGAAAACTGGCACAAGACGGGGATGCCCTCTCTCACCACTCCTATTCAACTTAGTGTTGGAAGTTCTGGTCAGGGCAATTAGGCAGGAGAAGGAAATAAGGGATATTCAATTAGGAAAAGAGGAAGTCAAATTCTCCCTGTTTGCAGACAACATGATTGTATATCTAGAAAACCCCATTGTCTCAGCCCAAATTCTCCTTAAACTGATAAGCAACTTCAGCAGTCTGAGAATACAAAATCAATGTACAAAAATCACAAGCATTCTTATACACCAATAACAGACCAACAGAGAGCCAAATCATGAGTGAACTCCCATTCACAATTGCTTCAATTAGAATAAAATACTTAGGAATCCAACATGCAAGGGACATGAAGGACCTCTTCAAGGAGAACTATAAACCACTGCTCAATGAAATAAAAGAGGATACAAAAAAATTGGAGAACAATCCATGCCCATGGGTAGGAAGAGTCAATATTGTGAACATGGCCATACTGCCCAAGGTAATTTACAGATTCAATGCCATCCCCATCAAGCTACCAATGACTTTCTTCACAGAATTGGAAAAAACTACTTTAAAGTTCATATGGAACCAAAAAAGAGCCCACAATGGCAAGTGATTCCTAACCCAAAAGAACAAAGTTGGAGGCATCACACGATCTGACTTCAAACTGTACTACAAGGCTACAGTAACCAAAAGAGCAAGGTACTGGTACCAAAACAGAGATATAGATCAATGGAACAGAACAGAGCCCTCAGAAATAATGTCACATATCTACAACTATCTGATCTTTGACAAACCTGACAAAAACAAGCAATGGGGAAAGGATTCCTTATTTAATAAATGGTGCTGGGAAAACTGGCTAGCCATATGTAGAAAGCTGAAACAGGATCCCTTCCTTACACTTTACACAAAAATTAATTCGAGATGGATTAAAGACTTAAATGTTAGACCTAAAAGCATAAAAATCCTAGAAGAAAACCTAGGCATTACCATTCAGAACATAGGCATGGACAAGGACTTCATGTCTAAAACACCAAAAGCAATGGCAACAAAAGCCAAAATT
This sequence comes from Pongo pygmaeus, assembly GCF_028885625.2. NCBI lineage: Eukaryota > Metazoa > Chordata > Mammalia > Primates > Hominidae > Pongo > Pongo pygmaeus. The sequence goes on along the minus strand of NC_072397.2, from coordinate 32,554,781 downwards.
GACAAATGGGATCTAATTAAACTAAAGAGCTATTGCACAGCAAAAGAAACTACCATTAGAGTGAACAGGTAACCTGGGAGAAAATTTTCGCAACCTACTCATCTGACAGAGGGCTAATATCCAGAATCTACAATGAAATCCAACAAATTTACAAGAAAAAACAAACAACCCCATCAAAAAGTGAGCGAAGGACATGAACAGACACTTCTCAAAAGGAGACATTTATGCAGCCAAAAAACACATGAAGAAATGCTCATCATCACTGGTCATCAGAGAAACGCAAATCAAAACCACAATGAGATGCCATCTCACACCAGTTAGAATGGCAATCATTAAAAAGTCAGGAAACAACAGGTGCCGGAGAGGATTTGGAGAAATAGGAACACTTTCACACTGTTGGTGGGACTGTAAACTAGTTCAGCCATTGTGGAAGTCAGTGTGGCGATTCCTCAGGGATCGAGAACTTGAATACCATTTGACCCAGCCTTCCCATTACTAGGTATATACCCAAAAAACTATAAATCATGCTGCTATAAAGACACGTGCACACGTATGTTTATTGTGGTAGTATTCACCATAGCAAAGACTTGGAACAAACCCAAATGTCCAACAATGATAGACTGGATTAAGAAAATATGGCACATATACACCATGGAATACTATGCAGCCATAAAAAATGATGAGTTCATGTTCTTTGTAGGGACATGGATGAAATTGGAAATCATCATTCTCAGTAAACTATCCCAAGGACAAAAAAACAAACACCACATGTTCTCACTCATAGATGGGAAACGGACAATGAGAACTCATGGACACAGGAAGGGGAACATTACACTCTGGGGGCTGTTGTGGCGTGGGGGGAGGGAGAGGGATAGCATTAGGTGATATACCTAATGCTAAACAGCGAGTTAATGGGTGCAGCACACCAGCATGGCACATGTATACATATGTAACTAACCTGCACATTGTGCATATGTACCCTTAATCATAATAAAAAAAAATACAATTTCACCTTCAAGTGATTCCTACTCAGCTGTGAATGGTGATTCACTGCTGTAATCCTAGTCCTTTGTGAGGCCAAAACAGGCTGATCACCCGAGGTCAAAACTTGAGAACCGCCTTTCCCAATATGGTGAAACCACATCTGTATAAAAATTACAAAAATTAACTGGGTAAGGTGGTCAGCACTTTTAATCCCAGCTAACTGGGAGGCTGAGGCAGAAGCATCACTTGAACCTGGGAGGCAGAGATTTCAGTGAGTCGAAGTAGTGCCATTGCACTCCAGCCTGGGAAAAATATTAAAACTATATCTCAAAACACAAGAAAAAATCCAATTCAATGTATAACTCAACTAGCTATTACAGCTGCACAAGTATTTACTCTCCCAACTTCTATTACAGTAAATTGTCATATATTTCTAACATCCCCATTAAATTTATGCTACTTAATTAACATATCTCAGTCCCTTAGGTAATTTTAGGTAATTTTTGTTTTGAGACTCGGTTCTGCTCTGTTGTTCAGGCTTGAGGGCAGTGTTATGATTTTGGAAAATTGCAACCTCTGCCTCCCAGACTCAAGGCATCATCCTACCTCAGCCTTTTGAGTAGCTGAGTTAGACTACAAACACAAACCACCAAGTTCCCCTATTTTTTTGTAGAGATGGGGTGGTGCCATGCTGACCAGACTGGTGTTGAACCTCTGAGCTCAAATGAGATCCCCATTCTCAGCCTCTCAAAGTCCTAAAACTACAAGCATGAGCCACCAGACCTAGCCCCCTTAACTAAAATTTGGGAAGTTCTTCAGGAAAATAAACAAAATGTACTTTCAGAAATAAAACTCCAAAGAAATAAAATCCTCATGGATTTTAGTGGTGGTGTTGCCTAAATGTTTCTGAGTCATCAAAATGTTCATGAGTCATTGTGATTCAGGGTTAGTAAGCTCATATGAACTTGTAAATGAATGAGCCAACATTCCACTTTTGTCTTCACAGAGCAAGAATTTACTATCTATCATATATCAAGCAGCATACTAGGAACTGGATATAAAAATGTAGACAGATGTAGTCCTCACCTCTGAAGACCTCACAGTATAGTCAGGGAGAAACAATCACACTGACATAGGATAATTTTATAACTGAGGTAAATAAAGACTGCAGGCAGGAATAAGGCCGAAATGAGTTGCTCAGTGGGAGTCAGGGAAGGCGTCTCAGGGGTGACATCAAAGCTGGGACTTGAATGACCCTATGGTTTTATCAGAGAAAGAAGGGGTTTGATATTCCAGGTTGGGAAATACAGGCATGGTGGTTTTTATGAGAATGACAATCTTCCTCAAAGGCTTCAGATATTTGCAGTTGAATAAACAGAATTTAGTCAGTCACCTATCTTGAAGATGAAATTATTAGTCTAAACACAATCTAATCATCTGTAAAATCTGTGTGTCCAATGTCCAGTTTTATAACTGAAGTAAGCTGAATTTCCAGAAATGCTATGGAAAATTTTAGAATGAGTGCCCTTAGCATTAAACAACTATGTCTCATTGAGAAGATCCAAGCAAGAGTGGGCACTAGGGGGAAGACTTCATACTTTTAACATCTGGCAGCAGCAGTTTTAGATGTATGTTTGAAATACTGCTGTAAATACTGCGTGGTCTAAGACACACACATGGAAAAGGAATAAAATTTCTTAAAGGAGTAGATCCAATCCAACTTGCCAACACAAACTCCCTGTCACTCCTCATCCCCTTCATCTCCTTCAAGTTACTTTCCTGGTGATGAGATCAAATGGCCACATGAGAAAAAAAGTTGGTGGAGGGAGCCAAGATGGCCAAATAGGAAGAGCTCCAGTCTACAGCTCCCAGCGTGAGCTACGCAGAAGACCTGTGAATTCTGCATTTCCATCTGAGGTACTGGGCTCATCTCACTAGGGAGTGCCAGAGAGTGGGTGCAGGACAATTGGCGCAGCGCACCGTGCATGAGCCGAAGCAGGGCGAGGCACTGCCTCACTCGGGAAGCCCAAGGGGTCAGGGAGTTCCCTTTCCTAGTCAAACAAAGGGGTGACAGATGGCACCTGGAAAATTGGGTCACTCCCAACCTAATACTGCACTTTTCTGACAGGCTTAAAAACAGCGCACCAGGGGATTCTATCCCGCACCTGGCTCAGAGGGTCCTATGCCCATGGAGCCTTGCTGATTGCTAGCACAGCAGTCTGAGATCAAACTGGAAGGTGGCAGGGAGGCTGGGGGAAGGGGGCCTGCCATTGCCCAGGCTTTCTTAGGTAAACAAAGCAGCTGGGAAGCCCCAAATTTGAGGAGCCCACCACAGCTCAAGGAGGCCTGCCTGCCTCGGTAGGCTCCACCTCTGGGGACAGGGCACAGACAAATAAAAAGACAGCAGTAAGCTCTGCATACTAAAATGTCCATTTCTGACAGCTTTGAAGAGAGCAGTGGTTCTCTCAGCACCCAGCTTGAGAACTGAGACTGGGCAGACTGCCTCCTCAAGTGGGACCCTGACCTCTGAAAAGCCTAGCTGGGAGGCACCAACCAGTAGGGGCGGACAGACACCTCACACAACCGGGTTCTCCTCTGAGACAAAACAACCAGAGGAATGATCAGGCAGCAGCATTTGTGGTTCACCAATATCCGTTCTTCTGCAGCCACCACTGCTGAAACCCAGGCAAAAAGGGTCTGGAGTGGACCTCTAGCAAACTCCAATAGAACTGCAGCTGAGGGTCCTGTCTGGTAGAAGGAAAACTAACAAACATAAAGGACATCCACACCAAAAACCCATCTGTACAACACTATCATCAAAGACCAAAAGTAGATAAAACCACAAACATGGGGCAAAAAGAGAGCAGAAAAACTGGAAACTCTAAAAAGCCAAGTGCCTCTCCTCCTCCAAAGAAACGCAACTCCTCACCAGCTGGATTTATAAATCATGCTGCTATAAAGACACATGCACACGTATGTTTATTGTGGCATTATTCATAATAGCAAAGACTTGGAACCAACGCAAATGTCCAACAATGATAGACTGGATTAAGAAAATGTGGCACATATACACCATGGAATACTATGCAGCTATAAAAAGTGATGAGTTCATGTCCTTTGCAGGGACATGGATGAAATTGGAAATCATGATTCTCAGTAAACTATCGCAAAGACAAAAAACCAAACACCGCACGTTCTCACCCATAGATGGGAATTGAACAATGAGAACACATGGACACAGGAAGGGGAACGTCACACTCTGGGGACTGTTGTGGGGTGGGAGGATGGGGGAGGGATAGCATTAGGAGATATACCTAATGCTAAATGGTGAGTTAATGGGTGCAGCACTCAGCATGGCACATGTATACATATGTAACTAACCTGCACATTGTGCACATGTACCCTAAAACTTAAAGTCTAGTAATAATAAAATAAAATAAAATAAAACAAATGGCCACATGGATGACCCTTGGGGTCCTGATGACTCCTTCACTCCAAGGATCTTTACTCTTGCTTAGTTCCATGGCTCCATCCAATGGCAGCATGGTGACTTTGATTTCCACTCTCTACCTGAAACCTCATTCTGTGATTCTGCACTCCTGGACCATCTTTATTCTTCCACCTGCCAGTCTCTCCAGATCTAGTTCTTGATCACTGAGACTACCACTCAACACTCCCTTTCCCCTGAGGTTACCAGCCATCTGCCCTCTCCTCTGCTTACCATCACTACACAGGAGATCCAGGGAATCATCATGAAATAGTCTGCCTTTCTCAAGGACATTGAGTTATGTTCTGCAAATCTCCACTTCACAAGCATCTCCATCTTTACACCCTCACTGAAAGGGGCAGCAGAGAGAGACCCTTAAAATTCCTCCCCTGAGGTAGAACAGAAAACTCACCTACAAACATGTGGTTTTGTCTCTCTCACTTCCAGGGTTACCCCAACCACAGCTGTGCCTTCAGTACAGGTAATCAGTCTGCTCTGTTTTAAAGAGTTGTTCATCCATTACCCACATGAGCTACTCTGCACCTCCAAGCTGCTCCTGAAACCTTTCATCTGTCTCCTTAATTTGCCAGACAAGATGAAGTTTTTTAGGGTGTGTTTCTCATAATTCCAACTTGACGGGTCACCTCTGCAGATCTTGCATTTCCAGAAGTCTCAAATAATGCAAATCTGTATCCTTTTCAAGACCCATCATTCTTTAATTTGCAATCTTGGCCACAGTCACTACTGCTCTTCTGGAAACCTGTTCCAACATTTCTAACATCTCATTCCTTGAATCAGTCTAGAAATAGCTGTAGGAAATAGCCACCCAGTAAAATATTTGTAAATACCACCTTTTGGTGCTTTTGATGTCTCTCAAGGATACTCTACTTCCAAAGACTAAAGTTTCCAGATTCTGCTGGACAAGCTTTCTCAAAATCATTTCAGAACATAGCTAATTCCTTCTCCTACTCTCTTACAACTTTCATAAAAAGTTTCAATTGCAAATTGATTACAAATGTAAAAGTTCCAGTCATTATCTTATAAGTGCAGTAACAGATTCTCTCTCCACAGCTAGGCTATACATTAATGTTCTGTCCAAATATGTTATATTTATTTAATGTATCATTTTATACCATTTGCTGTATTTGTAGGACTGAATCAAAAAGAATAAACAAATCTCATCAGAAATAAATTGATTTGCAAAACAGTGAAGTACCCTATTTTGTATTAAAAATTCCAGGTATTTTTTAGTATATCTAAGCTTAAATCTTTAGATAACAATCAAAAACATGACTTCTTAACTGTAACAAGATAAAGATTACCTTCTGACACATTTCTGCCAGAGGTAGCCTTTCTATTTATCTCTTATCTTCATTTAGTTTTATTTCTAAAAACTCAAACTTTATATGCTGAGGAAAAGCATCTGCCAATTGACCATCAATAAGCTGAAGGTTTTCAGCTATTAAAAAGTAACAGGTGAAATTGGGACACAGAAGCATGGTCAGGTGTGTAAGAGGCCAGGCTTCTGGTTCAAAAGTAGGGCATTCTTAGGGGAAAGCACAGGTGTCTGCAATGTACTTTGAAATAAAAAAAAAAAAGTATGATAGATGAATAGATGGACAGATTAAAAATGATGAAGTATATATAATACAAATGTAATAGTGAAATCTAGGTTGTAGGTATGTGTTGACTACAATTGTTTCAACTTTTCTATAAGTTGAAAACGCTCAGGAATTTACCACCATCCATCACGCCAAGCTAATTTATTTATTATTATTATTATTATTTGTATAGACAGGTTCTTCCTATGCTGCCTGCCCAAGCTGATCTCAAACTCATGGCCTCAGGTGATCCTCCTGCCTGGGCCTCCTAAGTTGCTGGAATCCCAGGAATGAGCCTCTTTTTCTGGTTATAACTTTTAAGAGTAAATCTGGAAAAAGTCCTTCCCAAGCATGATACAAAACCTGGAAGCAATAAAGAGAAATATTTATCAATCTCACTACATAAAAATTAAAAGATGGTGTCACAGTGTGAGAAATGTGAGAACTGCTACCACAGTTTATTTTATTTTATTTCTTTCTTCCTTCTTTCCTTCTTTCCTTCCTTCCTTAACATTATTACAATGAAGCTTGGCAATTAATATACACACACAATGGGTGGCACAAAGTATGTACTCAAATGATTAAGTTCTGAATGAATGGATGAATGAATAAATGTCTCTGTGGGGATTATAGAAATGCATGTAACAGAAAAAATCCCAAGGTGGTAGCAACACAAAAAGACCATTACTCATTCACAGATTATTTTAAAAGACCTAAGGGATAACTAAGAATAAAAAGGCAAGTTTCCAGCTTATGTTCATGCTACAAAGCCCGTTATCAAGTCTAACCAATGGTGTGAAACCCACAGCACTTACAAATTTTGTAAAAGTTTTGTATGAAGGCCAAAATTAAGGCAATTAATCAGGTCTGCATAAACATTTAAGACCAAAAGTTATATTACACTTTACCAAACACATATTCTATTCATTAATGACATATTAATGCATTTAATACTCTATCAATTGTACTTGAGAGGCATACCTAGTATACAAAGACACCTGGGCTAAAAGGCAGTTCTTTGAATGTTTTTGTTTTTCTAAAAAATTTTGCCAACAGCGGATATGTTTACAAACATTATCCTTTTATGTGTCTGCAGGACCCTTGATGCCGTCTGAAGTTTTAATATTTGACTAAATAAATTTATTACAAAAATGAAAATATGGGAATAATGACCTGCAGAACAGGTGAACTATTGTTTACAAACTAAGATGTGGTGAGCAAGGAAGAACATGTAATTGAAATGAAATTAACTGTCTTAATCTTCTCACTCAAAATTAGCTTCATTCTTTTATAAGGAAAATTAAATAGAAAAACCTTGCTATAATTTACAAATACATAGGCTCCTACATTTTTGGTTTTCTTTATCAAATCCTGAGACCTGTTAAAAAATTTTTTTGCCCTTTATAACGTTATTCAGTTATAATTAATAAACCAAAGTAGATTATAGAAACTAATCTTACCAGTGATTTCTAGAAACTGGAAGTATGATGAATTCTTTTGAGTGCAATCAATCCTGCATAACAAATACGTTAACAAAATAAGAAGTTCCTAATTAGACACATGTTTATAGCAGTGTTTAAATGACACATTATAATATACTTATGCATATGAGATTAAGAAACAACCTTCAAAAAAATAAGATTACAAAGCAAAATTGAAGCTCTTTCTTACACTGTTAGATAAATTACAAAATCACTTTGAGGTCAAAATAATAAAATATCTTTATTGATCAGGTAATTAACCTCTAAGTATTTTACATCAAATGTCATTCAATTACATTTTTTTGAAAGTAGTGCTTAAAAATGTAAATAAACTAAATTTTCACTGTCTTTACAATCATGATTAAAATGCACTTAAAATACCCTCAAACAGACATTTTGGGCAGCTATTTATATCTGTTTCTACTACACTATGTATCAATTATGTCTAGTCTGAGAACACTGACATGTTTTCAACTGGATTTCCTTTAAAGAAAACATTTAGCATTGGCATTTTCCATTAGGAGAAACCATTAAGTTGTTTGAGTGGGATGAATTCCTGTCATAAGAATTATACAACTGGTAATTAAAAAATAAGTAGAATATAGAGTGATTAGGAAATTAGACAAAGATATATCAAAAATGAATTCCAGAGAAGGTACAATGTTTCACAGTTGTAATTACAGCACTTGGGCAGGCTAAGCGGGCAGATGACATGAGCTCAGGATTCAAAACAACACTGCCCACCATAAGAAATCCAGGATCTATTAAAAAAAAAAATAGCAGAATGGGGTGGTGTGTGCCTGTAATCCCAGCTGCTTCAAAGGCTGCAGTAGTATAATTGCTTGAACCCAGGAGGCAGTTATTGCAGTAAGCTGAGATTATGGCACTGCCCTTCTGACTTTAGTAAAAGCGAGACATTATTACTAAAAAATAAGTATGTAAGTAAATACATTTATAAAGCCGATAAGTAAAATTTGGTTGCTTATGAAGAAACTCAACATATTTAAAATTTTCATTCAAATCCTCTACTAAGGCCAGGCATTGTGGCTCACATTTGTAATCCCTGCACTTTTGGATTCTGAGGCAAAGGGATCACTTGAGATCAGGAATTTGAGACAAACCTGGCCAACATGGTGAAAGCCCACCTCTACTAGAAATACAAAAATTAGCCAGATGCCTGGGTGAAAACCTGTAATCACAGCCACTTGAGCAGCTGAGGTGGGAGAATTTCTTCAACCCAGGAGGCAAATTTTACAGCCTGAGATCATGCCACTGCACTCCAGCCTGAGCAACAGAGTGATAGTCCATCTCAAAGAAAATAATTACAATACCAAGTTTCTTGTGTCCTTAAAAATTTGGAATATGAAATGTTTAGATAACTATGGACAACATAAAGAAAATAAAGACATATGCACACCACCAAGAGTGTAATTTAATGTAAACGATAGACTTTGGGAATAATGACATGTCAAGATAGGTTTATCAATTGTAGAAAATGTACCAACTTGATACAAGATGTTGAAAGTGGGAGACACTGTGCGTGTGTAGGCGCAGTGGGTGTATAGTAACTCTTTGTACTTCTCCATCTACCTGGCTGTGAACTAAAAACTGCTCTAAAAAACAAAGCCAACAAACACCACCCCTCCTCCCCAAAACATACACGCATATTCACAGGGAAACTTTGCTGCATCTAGCTTTAAAATAATAAACTGGGATGAATGTTCAAAAATAATGGTGGAGAAATATAGTTAAAATAATTATAAACGTACTAAAAAATACAATGAAAGTATCATTGTTATTTGGAAACTTTACAGACTTTTCAGAATTACATCACTTAAGTTACTTGATTCAACTCTCCACAGTCTGGTTCCTCATCTGTAACATGCAAAACATCTGTCATGTGTTTATCACAGTGCCAAACTCAGAGCAAACATTCAGCAGATTGGGAAAGTCTTATTAAACAACATGGAAAATAGATAAACCAGTTTTAGCTCTTAAAGCTTTAGATATTGTAGATCACAATTTTACAAAATACTAAATGGGATACCAAGACATTAATTTCAAATTTAGTACCCACTTGTTATATAACAAATGTATTATGTGCAGGTATGATGTAAATTCAAAGAGGAATGAGAAACAGAACTAGTTTAAAAGCAATTAGCTATAATGCAGCATGTTACAGTCTGCCGAGAAAAAACTGTTAATAAAAAGTTCAAAACAGAAAAGGAAATTCATTACATTTTCCTTTTCTAAACCAATTTCTGGAAAGAAAACAGAAAGTGAAGACTCACAGCCACATCTTTGTTAGCGATCGGTGACTGAAGAGTTAGAGGCTACTAGTAAGAGGGAGTTCCCTTGCACTGAAGTGGACTGAGGTTGCAATTCTTCATTCGATTCAGGGTGCACCTACTCACGAATTAGCTGGTTTTGAATTTGTATCTTGCAACGGAGGAAGGAAAAAAGAAAGGAAAAAAATAAGAAGGAGCAGAATGAAGGAAGAAATAAAGGGAGGGAGAGAGAAAGGGAGGGAGGAAAAGAGAAAGGAAGGAAGCAAGAAAAGAAGGATGGGAGGAAGAAAGGAAGGGAAGAAGGAAGGAGGGAGGGAAGTAAGAAAAGTAAAAAAAAAACTTCAGTAGGATTTTCTCAGTAGAGGTATACAGAGATGTGTTATATTCATTAGAAAACTTCCTTTTATTTCCGTAATGTTTCTAGATCTATGGCCAGAAGTTAGAAACTTTCCCTTGCAAAAGTCTTACCACATGAAACAAGAAGGCCAGTGTGCTCTAGAAAAATGTCTGTTTCCTCAGCTTCCAAGTGAACCTGGTAATTAGCCAGACCCACTTGCAGACTCTTCACTTCACTTCCTAGAAGCCCATTTCAGTAGCTTATGCTTGAGATATGAAGTATAAGAAAAAATTCTGCCATTTCCTCGCACCTCTATGGACCGTTGGAAAATATAGCCAAAATATTCAACAAGGGACTGCTCCTGTGTCACAAAAATATCCAAAGATAAATCGGTTACCCCTAAAAATGAGGATTTCAAGAAACTTTTAAGGAAATAGAGAAATGCTCACACTATATAACTTAAATTTTAAAAGGATATATACACAGAATATATCTACATATTTTAAATGTAAAATATGCTTTTGAAATACATATTGCAATGAAAACACACTGAGCTAATGCTATTCCTAGCTGTTAATCCAAATGTAAAGCATACCTACGATACTTCCTGCACAAGTTAAATAGGCAGGCAGATCAATATAGTTTAAAAATGAAAGTGTTCATTCCCAAACTATTAAAACAGCACACTAGTGTTTTCTATAGGGTGTCAATATTCCTCGTCCAAATGTATTACACACCCACTTGTTAGTTTAGCAACCAGTAAGCCAGATTTATAAAACAGGCCTCATCTTACTAAAATGTGTTCATTATATAAATGCTTTCTTCTCCTATCTTATTGTGGGTTCAATTAAGTATTTGAACATTCTCCTGAAAGTCGATTCAAACGCAACAATTTTCTCAATGGATTCAAAGAGACTGTAATATTTCAGGATAGTTTTAAAACCCAAACTTTGGATGAATTTAAATGTGACCTACTTGTTACAACTTATACTTTTAAAAGTTATGTAACAGATAAACCTCAATCCGATACTTGAGTGTGCCCTGTATTCCCCGATCCTTCAACGTCTGTTGTAGCTTTCCTCGCAGCTCATCTTGACTCAACACGTCAGACATGGGGAGCAAGTTGAACTAGAAGACAAAATGATTACAGGTTATCTGGGGGATAGAGGAAAGGTGAATGAAGGAAAAAAGATCACTGGTCTCTAGGGACACCCTGAGTGGCCTAGCAGGGAAGGAGGTATTAAGGAACATCAACAAGACTTCATTATTACCTGTCGCTGACGAGGGGCAGTTGTGTATTCCTGAGTCATTAGGGGCCAGCTTCCTCCCATCATCAGCTTCCTCCCAGGCCTACTCCCTCGCCCCGCCATGGCCGGAGTTGAGTGTGCAGGACAGGATGCCGGTCCAAGATGATGGGGAATCTCCGCCCTCAAAGCCCTGCCTGCGTCCCAGGTGAGGAACAAAGGTGCTGAACACTATCACACTCCTAAGTAGGTTTTCTATCAAACATGCGAGTCTCCTCTCTTGGCGGTTCTGAGGCATGGCCAAGGACCGAGACCTAGGCACAGCTCAAAGGCGGCTTGAGGGCTGAGATCCAAAGACTAGGGATGGAAAGTAGTGAGGCAGGACAGACAGAATACAGCCCTCACATCCCATGCTGCGCTTCCTGGAGACCTACAAAGTACAGTCTTCCTGTTCTGAAGATACATGGCACATGCACTTGGTTGACTAGCACCCGACAGACGCTCCGCCCACATCTCGCCAGAGCACATCCGAGGTATCCAAAGAACTGCCCTCAGCATACTAGACTGAAGCAGCAGCAGAGCAGGTTTCCACAGCGGGACTGAGAATTCCTTTCCCTCCTTGACCTCTGGCTGCAGATAGGGGGATGGAGTGAGTTGAAACAGGCATTTTGAGACCCTGTGGGACTTTACTGGCCCTACATGACAGTGCAGGCTGGTGCTGTACCTCCACTCCTCCCTGGGGTAGCCAGATCAGATCTGCCCACGCCCCAACAGGTTCATCTATGCACTGTGCACACTTCCACCTGCAAGTGTCTGCTCTCTTGGGGGCTTTGCTTTCACAGTTAACAGGGTCATTCAGCTGACCCAGGGTTTCTTAAGGGAGCCACTGTTGCCTTTTGGAGCCGGCAGATTCTTTGTTTTGGGAGGCTGTCCCATGCGTTGTAGATTTAGCTATATCCTCGGTCTCTATGTTGTCAATAGCACCTTCTCTTCCAAGTGAGACAACAAAAAATCTCTCCAGACGTTGCCAGATGTCCTTTTGGAAGCAAGATGGCTCTGGGTTGATATCCACAGAATGAAATATTTTTTAATAGCCACCATTGTGTGTTGTGAGGAAAGGTGAGACTGACCCCATGATGCTTATATGTAATTAAAAAGAAAAGGAGCCAAAACTCTCAGAAGCAATAATGAAAATTTTATGGCCAGAGCATTGAACAAGAGCTAAGAAAATATTATAAACTGAGTAAAGACTTTAAAGGAGAGTTGGGAGAAGATGGAAGTGATCCAGATCATCTCTCAGAAAAAGTCATCAGGGCCTTGATGCATAGGATTTACATGGGGTGTAAAAGAAGAGCATTGTAGGGAGGGGAAAATTGAGCAAAGGAACAAAAACAAACAAACAAACAAAAATCCAGGACCTTCTTGGGGGCAGTGAGGAATCTAACCTGAGTCCAGATTTGTGTGTTGGGAAAATAAGCCTGATAAAGTATCTGTGTCCTATGAGGACAAAATTTGATCAGATTCAGCTTTGTACACAACATTGAAGAAGTGTACAATGAGTTTTCATCATTGGCTGTGAAAAAAAATACTTGAAGAGGCAATATGAGGGACAGAACTTCTTAGGATGTGAAGAATGTGTAGGTTTTTCTGGGAAATAATCGAGGAGGGTGAGAGATTTAGTTGGATTTTTAAAAATAGGTAGGGGTTGCAGGCAGAATAAGGGAGAAGATTCTAGGCATGAGAAGAGAAATAAGAGTAGTTCTGAAGTCGATACAGTCAACGTGGATTTGGGGGGAAAAAAGTGAATGACAAAACTCTACCAGAGGTGGTAGATGGCCGAATAGGAACAGCTCCAGTCTACAGCTCCCAGCATGAGCGACACAGAACATGGGATATTTCTACATTTCCAACTGACGTACCAAGTTCATCTCACTGGGGAGTGCCAGACAGTAAGTTTAGGACAGTGGGTGCAGCACACCGTGTGCGAGCTGAAGCAGGGTGAGACATCCCCTCACCCGGGAAGCACAAGGGGTCAGGGAATTCCCTTTCCTAGTCAAAGAAAGGGGTGACAGACGGCTCCTGGAAAATCGGGTCACTCCCACCATAATACTGCACTTTTCCAATGGGCTTAAAAAATGGTGCACCAGGAGATTATATCCCTCAGTTGGCTAGGAGGGGGCTATGCACATGGAGTCTCACTCATTGCCAGCACAGTAGTCTGAGATCAAACTGCAAGGTGGCAGCAAGACTGGGAGAGGGGCCCGCCATTGACGAGTTAGTTGTTTGATTAGGTAAACAAAGTGGCCAGGAAGATCGAACAGGGTGGAGCCCACCACAGCTCAAGGAGGCCTGCCTGCCTCTGTAGGCTCCACTTCTGGGGACAGGGCACAGACAAACAAAAAGACAGCGGTAACTTCTGCAGACTTAAATGTCCCTGTCTGACAGCTTTGAAGAGAGCAGTGGTTCTCCCAGCACGCAGCTTGAGATCTGAGAACGAGCAGACTGCCTCCTCAAATGGGACCCTGATCCCCGAGTAGCCTAACTGGGAGGCACCCCCCAGTAGGGGCGGACAGACACCTCATGCAGCCGAGTCCTCCTCTGAGACAAAACTTCCAGAGGAATGATCAGGCAGCAGCATTTGTGGTTCACCAATATCCACCCTTCTGCAGCCACCACTGATGAAACCCAGGCAAAAAGAGTCTGGAGTGGACCTCTAGCAAACTCCAACAGATCTGCAGCTGAGGGTCCTGTCTGTTAGAAGGAAAACTAACAAACAGAAAGGACATCCACACCAAAAGCCCATCTGTTTGTCGCCATCATCAAGGACCATAGGTAGATAAAACCACAAAGATGGGAAGAAAACACAGCAGAAAAACTGGAAACTCTAAAAATTAGAGCACCGCTCCTCCTCCAAAGGAATGCAGCTCGTCACCATGAAGGGAACAAAGCTGGTTGGAGAATGACTTTGATGAGTTGAGAGAAGAAGGCTTCAGACTATCAAACTAATCTGAGCTACACGAGGAAAGTTGAACCAATAGCAAGAAGTTAAAGGCTTTGAAAAAAAATTAGATGAATGGCTAACTAGAATAACCAATGCAGATAAGTGCTTAAAGGAGATGATTGAGCTGAAAACCAAGGTACGAGAGCTAAGTGATGAATACAGAAGGCTCAGTAGCCGATGCGATCAACTGGAAGAAAGGGTATCAGTGATGGAAGATGAAATGAAGTGAGAAGAGAAGTTTAGAGAAAAAAGAATTAGCCTCCAAAGAACAAAGCCTCCAAGAAATGTGGGACTATGTGAAAAGACCAAATCTACATCTGACTGGTGTACCTGAAAGTGATGGGGAGAATGGAACCAAGTTGGAAACACTCTGCAGGATATTTCCCAGGAGAACTTCCCCAATCTAGCAAGGGAGGCCCACATTCAGATACAGGAAATATGCAGAATGCCACAAAGATACTCCTTGAGAAGAGGAACTCCCAGAAATATAATTGTCAGATTTGCCAAGGTTGAAATGGGGAAAAAACGTTAAGGGCAGCCAGAGAGAAAAGTCGGGTAACCCACAAAAGAAAGCCCATCAGACTAACAGCAGATCTCTCGGCAGAAATTCTACAAGCCAGAAGAGAGTGGGGACCAACATTCAACATTCTTAAAGACAAGAATTTTCAACCCAGAATTTCATATCCAGTCAAACTAAGCTTCATAAGTGAAGGAGAAATAAAATACTTTACAGACAAGCAAATTCTCAGAGATTTTGTCACCACCAGGCCTGCCCTAAAAGAGCTCCTGAAGGAAGCACTAAACATGGAAAGGAACAACCAGTACCAGCCACTGCAAAAACATGCCCAATTGTAAAGACCATCAAGGCCAGGAAGAAACTGCATCAACTAACGAGCAAAATAACCAGCTAACATCATAATGACAGGATCAAATTCACACGTAACAATATTAGCTTTAAATATAAATGGGCTAAATGCTCCAATTAAAAGAAACAGACTGGCAAAATGGATAAAGAGTCAAGACCCATCAGTGTGCTGTATTCAGGAAACCCATCTCATGTGCAGAGACACATATAGGCTCAAAATAAAGGGATGGAGGAAGATCTACCAAGCAAATGGAAAACAAAAAAGGCAGGAGTTGCAATCCTAGTCTCTGATAAAACAGACTTTAAAATAACAAAGATCAAAAGATACAGGGAAGGCCATTACATAATGGTAAAGGGATCAATTCAAAAAGAAGAGCTAACTATCCTAGATATATATGAACCCAATACAGGAACACCCATATTCATAAAGTAAGTCCTTAGTGACCTACAAAGACACTTAGACTCCCACACAATAATAATGGGAGACTTTAACACCCCACTGTCAACATTAGACAGATGAATGAGACAGAAAGTTAACAAGGATACCCAGGAATTGAACTCAGCTATGCACCAAGCTGACCTAATAGACAGCTACAAAACTCTCCACCCCAAATCGACAGAATATACATTCTTTTCAGTAACGCACCACATCTACTGCAAAATTGACCACATATTTGGAAATAAAGCACTCCTCAACCAATGTAAAAGAACAGAAATTATAACAAATTCTCACAGACCACAGTGCAATCAAACTAAAACTCAGGATTAGGAAACTTACTCAAAACCACTCAATGGCATGGAAACCGAACAACGTGCTCCTGAATGAGCACTGGGTAAATAATGAAATGAAGGCAGAAATAAAGATGTCCTTTGAAGCCAAAGAGAACAAAACCACAACATACCAGAATCTCTGGCACACATGCAAAGCAGAGTGTAGAGGGAAAATTATAGCACTAAATGCCCACAAGAGAAAGCAGGGAAGATCAAAATTGACACCCTAACATCACAATTATAAAAACTAGAAAACCAGGAGTAAACACATTCAAAAGCTAGCAGAAAACAAGAAATAACTGGGACCAGAGCAGAAGTGAAGGACATAGAGATACAAAATCCCTTCAAAAAATTAATAAATCCAGCAGCTTGTTTTTCAAAAAGATCAATGAAATTCATAGACTGCTGGCAAGACCATTAAAGAAAAAAAGAGAGAAGAATGAAATAGATAAAATAAACAATGATAAAGGAGATATCACCATCGATCCCACAGAAATACAAACTATCATCAGAGAACACAATAAACAGCTCCACGCAAATAAACTTGAAAATCTAGAAGAAATGGATAAATTCCTCGACACATATGTCCTCCCAACACTAACCAGGAGAAAGTTGAATCTCTGAATAGACCAATAACAGGCTCTGAAATTGCGGTAATAATCAATAGCTTACCAACCAAAAAATGTAAAGGAACAGATGGATTCACAGCCAAGTTCTACCAGAGGTACAAAGCGGAGCTGGTACCATTCCTTCTGAACTATTCTAATCAATAGAAAAAGAGAGAATTCTCCCTAACACATTTTATGAGGGCAGCATCATCCTGATCCAAAGCCTGGCACAGAGACACAACCAAAAAACAGAATTTTAGGCCAATATGCTTGATGAACATTGATGCAAAAATCCTCAATAAAATACTGGCAAACTGAATCCAGCAGCACATCAAAAAACTTATCCACCATGATCAAGTGACCTTCATCCCTGGGATGCAAGGCTGGTTCAACATACACAAATCAATAAATGTAATCCAGAATATAAACGGAACCAAACAAAAAACCACATGATTATCTCAATAGATGCAGGAAAGCCCTTTGATAAAATTCAACAATGCTTCATGCTAAAAACTCTCAATAAATTAGGTATAGATGGGACGTATCTCAAAATATTAAGAGCTATCTATGACAAATCCACAGCCAATATCATACTGAATGGGCAAAAACTGGAAGCATTCCCTTTGAAAACTGGCACAAGACAGGGATGCCCTCTCTCACCACTCCTATTCAACATAGTGTTGGAAGTTCTGGCCAGGGCAATTAGGCAGGAGAAGGAAATCAAGGGTATTCAATTAGGAAAAGAGGAAGTCAAATTGTCCCTGTTTGCAGACGGCATGATGGTTTATCTAGAAAACCCCATTGTCTCAGTCCAAAATCTCCTCAAGCTGATAAGCAACTTCAGCAAAGTCTCAGGATACAACATCAATGTACAAAAATCACAAGCATTCTTTTACACAATAACAGACAGACAGCCAAATCATGAGTGAACTCCCATTCATAATTGCTTCAAAGAGAATAAAATACCTAGGAATCCAAATTACAAGGGACATGAAGGGCCTCTTCAAGGAGAACTACAAACCAATGCTCAATGAAATGAAAGAGGGTACAAACAAATGGAAGAACATTCCATGCTCATGGGTAGGAAGAATCAATATCATGAACATGGCAATACTGCCCAAGGTAATTTACAGATTCAATGCCATCCTGATGAAGCTACCAATGAACTTTCTTCACAGAATTTGGAAAAACTGCTTTAAAGTTCATATGGAACCAAAAAAGAACCCACAATGCCAAGTCAATCCTAAGCCAAAAGAACAAAGCTGGAGGCATCATGCTACCTGACTTCAAACTATACTACAAAGCTACAGGAACCAAAACAGCATGGTACTGGTACCAAAACAGAGATATAGACCAATGGAACGGAACAGAGCCCTCAGAAAAAATGCTGCATATCTAAAACTATCTGATCATTGACAAACCAGACAAAAACAAACAATGGGGAAAGTATTCCCCATTTAATAAATGGTGCTGGGAAAACTGGCTAGCAATATGGAGAAAGCTGAAACTTTATCCCTTCCTTAAACCTTATACAAAAATTAATTCAAGATGGATTAAAGACTTAATTCTTAGACCGAAAACCATAAAATCCCTAGACGAAAACCTAGGCAATACCATTCAGGACATAGCCATGAGTAAGAACTTCATGTCTAAAACACCAAAAGCAATGGCAGTAAAAGCCAAAATTGACAAATGAGATCTAATTAAGCTATAACCTTCTGCACAGCAAAAGAAACTACCATCAGAGTGAGCAGACAACCTGCAGACTGGGAAACAATTTTTGCAACCTACTCATCTGACAAAAGGCTAATATCCAGAATCTACAATGAACTCAAACAAATTTACAAGAAAAACACAAACAAACTCCATCAAAAAGTGGGTGGAGGATATGAACAGACACTTCTCAAAAGAAGACATTTATGCAGGCAAAACACACATGAAAAAAGGCTCATCCTCACTGGCCATCAGAGAAATGCAAATCAAAACCACAATGAGATACCATCTCACAACAGTTAGAATGGCAATCATTGAAAAGTCAGGAAACAGCAGGTGCTGGATAGGATGTGGAGAAATAGGAAAAATTTTACACTGTTGGTGGGACTGGAAACTAGTTCAACCATTGTGGAAGTGAGTATGGCGATCCCTCAGGGATCTAGAACTAGAAATACCGTTTGACCCAGCCATCCCATTACTGTGTATATACCCAAAGGATTATAAATCATGCTGCTATAAAGACACATGCACACGTGTTTTTTATAGTGTCACTATTCACAATAGCAAAGACTTGGAACCAATCTAAATGTCCAAAAATGATAGACTGGATTAAGAAAATGTGGCACATATACACCACGGAATACTATGCAGCCATAAAATGATGAGTTGATATTTTTGTAGTAACATGGATGTAACTGGAAACCATCATTCTCAGCAAGCTATCTCAAGGACAAAAAACCAAATGCCACATGTTTCACTCATAGGTGGGAATTGAACAATGAGAACACATGGACACAGTAAGGGAAACATCACACTCTGGGGACAGTTGTGGGGTGGGTGGAGGAGGGAGGGAAAGAATTAGGAGATATATCTAATGATAAATGATGAGTTAATGGGTGCAGCACACCAACATGGCTCACGTATACATACGTAACAAACCTGAACATTGTGCATATGTACCCTAAATCTTAAAGTATAATAATAATATAAAAAAAACTAACAGAGGCAGAACAATAGGCACTGTAACAAATTATTACAAATTTAGTGGCTTAATACAAGACAAGTGTATCATCTTACAATTCTGTAGTATAGGAGTCCAATTCAGGTCTTGTTTGGCTAAGATTGATGTGTGCACCGAACTGTGCTCCTCTTGGAGGCTCTGGAGCATAATTTGTTTCCTTGTACTTTCTAGCTTCTAGGGGCCTCCTGCATTCCTTAGCTAGAACCCTTCCTCCATTTTCTAAGCCATCAACATCACATTGCTTTTACCATTCTTCTGTCATTTCCCCCTGACTTTTCTCTTTTGCTTCCATCTTCTACATTTAAGGCCATTGTAACGGCATTGATCAAGCTGTATCATCCTGGGCAATCTTCCTATCTTAAGGTCAGCTGCTGAACAACCTTAATTTCTCTTTGCCATGAGCCCTCACATGCTCACAAGTTTTAGAGATTTGGATGAGGGCATCTTAGAAGAGGTCATATTCTGTTTTGTCCCCTCAGCTGAACATTTGGAAACTATCCCAGATTCTCCTCTTGTCCTCATTTTCCCAATTTTATCTGTTATCTAACTCTGTGTAGCTACCTCATCAGGGCATCTGGCACAACTGTTCCTTGGAGATTCTTCAAAAGCCCCTATTTAAAGCAATGGAAAAATCAAGCAGACCATGATTACACATTCATGCCAATGCAGGTAAGTCAGTCATGGCAGTTGCTTTATTTGCATTATATATTGGAATACTAAGTAATACGTGTTTTGTTGGTGAAGGGAAGTTGGAGGATGTCACAGAAATATTATATAAAAAATTGAAATTAGGTTGGGCATGGTGGCTCATGACTCTAATCTCAACACATTTGGGACTCTAAACTCAGCACTTTACAATCTCATGACTCTGATCTCAGCACTGCTGGGGTCTGCTGATCACTTGAGGCCAGGATTTCCAGACCAGCTTGGGCAATATGGCAAAACCCTGTCTCTACTAAAATTACAAGATTTACCATGGCATAATGGTGCATGCCCTTAATCCCAGCTACTCAGGATGCTGAGGCAGGAGAATCTCCTGAACCTGGGAGGTGGAGTTTGCAGTGGGCCAAAATCATGCCACTGGCTGGGAATATTTGATCTAGACCTGTGCTGTCTATTACATAGCCAGCATCCACATGAGCCTATTTTTGTTTAATTAAAAATCAGTTCTATAATTACAGTAGCCACATCTCTAATACTCACTGGCTTTCATATTGGACAGCACAGAGGTACAACATTTGCATCCTTGGAGAAAGTTCCACAGATTGCAAAGTACAGGATAGTAATATGTGTCTCACCTTTACCCAATGCCCTCACGTGTTTGCTAAGTGATTGCAGCTATTGCCTTCCCTTCCTGTGGCAACGGGGCCATTTTCTCCCAGGGTTTCCAATTCTTCCACTTCACCTGTCAGTTTTCCTTTGTCAAAATTGAATGAAAAATTACAGCCTTCTTGCTTCTTCAGCTGTTTACAAAAGGAAAACAAAATTAGCAACTCACAATACGTATGGAATGTATATAAAGTAAGCTCTGTCTTATCTTCTGCCCTTCTGTGTAGTTGGTAACAGCAACCTCATGCAATTTTTCTTTGAGTTCCCTTCTGTCTGTCCTCCTGCTGAGTTAGCACCATGCTGCTTACACATTTGTGGCTTTTCATATAGGGATTAGTGTGGGGATGCATGTTATCTCCCTTACATGCACACTGACACACCCACACTAAACCACACACACCCAATCACACACACATTTGCCCACCCTTTTTTGGTGCTGTTGCTGCTTCAATGTTTGTACTGAAAAAAGTAGCAACCAATTCTTTTGGCTCTAAAATTTAGCCCAGCAATAATTCAAGATATCATTGTTTACTTTATTCAGTTTTCTACTGCCCATCTTTTCTCCCATTACATTCTCTGAAGAATTATTGCCAGTTCCTGTAGTTTTTCATGGCTTTTTTATCATTCCTTTGTTACCCAGTTTTTCTATATCATCTGTTTTTCATCTCTTTTCTAAAGCAGGACCTGAGGATTTCTTTGGAAGACCAGATAGTGAATATTTTTGGCTCTGTGGGTAACCCTGATTGCAGATACTTAACTGTGCCATTGAAGGGTGAAAGCAGCTTAGATGGTAGTGAGAAAGTGGACAAGGCTATAGTCCCCCACATCTCAGTGTGCATTTGGCCTTTCCATGTTATTCTAGATAATATTAATTGAGCACATCCTGTGAGTCAGACATTGTGCTGGATACTTTACCATGAAGTGATACAAAATTACTTCATAAAGGAAAAGACCAACAGTAGATTAAAGACTTCCTCTGTTCACATTGCAGGTAAGTAGCAGAGGTAGACAGAACCCAACTTCCTTTGATTTCAAATCCCTTGTTAAGAATACACACAGTGGGGTTACCATTGCATATATCCATCCATGTTCCCACTCATTAGTCATTCGTCTATATTAATTATCTGTGCTAGAAGCCATGGAATAGCTTATGTTTTTTCCCCAGTTTCTCATATGTTCATTTCTTTTGTGAATCTGTTGAAGTTTTTTGTTTTTTTGTTTTGTTTTGCTTTTGAGTCAGAATATTTCAGCTTACTGACATGTCAGGTAATTCTCTCCTGTCAGCCTCCAATGTATCTGGGACTCCATGCACACACCAACATGTTCAGAAAGGTTTAGTATTTCTGTAGAGATGTATTTTTTGTAGAGAGGTATTTCTTTTTCCATGCTGTTGCCTTGGCTGGTCTCAAACTCCCAGGCTGAAGCAGGCTGCCTGCCTCAGCCTTCCAAAGTGCTGGCATTACAGGCCTGAGCCATTACACTTGCCCCAATCTGTGAAACTTCATTGTAAGGTCTCTCAGTACCTCAAAATGTCTTCCTTTATGGAATATTTCTTCCATCTCTTATAGCATGCAAAACTTCCTTTCTTATAAATTGGTGTGTCTAAAGGCATATCATAGTCTCTTTTATTTGCAAGGGCATATATTATAGCACACATAACTCAGGTAGAAAGAAGAAAAATAGAGCACAAAGTGCTACATTGCTTCTCTTTTCTAAGTGACATGAGGGAGACTTGGTTTTAGCTTCCCCCAATGGATACCTAATGGACATTTCTAAGGCAAGCTAATTAATTCCCTGGTCTTCTCAACACTGTCTATGGTCCTTACCTTACTGTCTACCTCTGTTAAATTTTCTAAGTGTCAGTGCCGGCGCTAACTGCTCCAGTCCAAGTGAAGCCTAGCTTACTCCACCAGACATTCAGGGTCCTGTGGGCTGAATGTGCCGTACTTGTAGATCATGAGAATGTTGTCTGGGATTTTATGTTAGAGGTCTTCTAGTTTTCTTACAGAAGTACGTAGGATTCTGCAAGAAATATCACAGTTATATCATTTGTTTATTCCAGAAATCATTCATCTTCACTAGTATGCGGGAAATGGTGACAAGCTTACTGGCATCTTCCAAGTTTAAGTTAGAAAGCAAAACAAAAGAAGAATTATACACCTCTCATTAGTCATCTTTGAATTTCAATATTGGCTGCTAAAAATATGCACTATTTTTTACTTCATCAGTAGGCACACATTTAAGACCATGTCTATGAGCTTCTATTTTGTAATTGTTGGCCTCCATGATAATGCAGTTTTTGAAATGGAGTTTTTGCCAGCTGGGAAAGCAGAATCCAAAGTGTATGTAGAAGCTTACATTTAATAAGAATTTTTATTATATTGTAACAATATAGTGTAATGTGATTTTAGAACTGGAAGATTAGAACAGAGGAGGTAAATGAAATCCAACACAATTAAATGAGGTTTCCTCTGGAGTTTCAGAGACTGATAAAAGCCAGCCAGTGAATATCCTGGGAGTTGTTTATTTATGCTTTAATTCAGCACAGACTAGCATGACCTCTGACTTTCCTATGATATTCAGTTCACTATGTCATCCACCCTGAATTGTTGCCGCTTGAGCACTTAAAAGCCTAGTTCACCTGTAGCAAGTTGGGGCCTTGAAATGTCATCCATGAGTGTTCAGGCAGTTTTCATGAATCACATTTTTCATCAGGACCTACTGGGGTTCATCCATTAAAATTCAGACAGTTTGCATGAATCATGTTTTTGATGAGGACCTACGGGGTTGAAAAAGACCCTCAGTGTCCCCTAGTGGCACTTCCTGGCTGGGTCATACATGCATGCTTTCCTCTCCAGTGACCACCTTGGCCATGCACAGGAAGCTCAAAAGCAACACCAGAGATAATGCCACCTGACTTTCTTGTCAAGAATGTTTCCAGAAACCAGGCTTGGCTCGAGAACATGTTGTCATTCAGAGTAAAGAGGCCCATAGATTTTTGTCATGAGAAGAGCCCAGTCCTTTCCAATTTATGTTTCTAATACATTTCTGGAACATTTGCACTGTTTCCCTCAAGCACCCAAGTCAGCTTTAATGGCTTTTGAGGAATTCATATAGTAAGTTGCTTGTAATGTATAATGTTTAATTGTGTGATACTTTTCAACTATTCAGGACTTGTCACCAAAATATGATAGACAGGATTATGTGACAGGTGTTGTTGTGACATTATTTTCTCATATTATGAGAACAATACTCATAAAAATTGTTTTGAGTACTTGTAGCAGTATTGCTTCCTGGGATGCAGCTACTTGTATATAGTTTCTGTGCACTCCACTGGTCCTGTGGTGGACAAAGGAGCACACATAAAAATAATTTGTTGCATACATTGATTTTAATTCTTTCTCCTGCTACCATTCACCTTGTTAAGGCACTTTCACAATTTGTTCCTAAGCTTTCAGGATTGATCATCATTGTAAAAGAAACTACTGCTTGACTAGACACAAAAACATCCATTTATCTAAAGATTCACTTAGGTTTGTCATGACAACATGAGTGAAGTAAAGAATGCTTTAGATGTCAGAGACATTTTGGGACAATGGGCCACCCTCCTCCAGCCCAGGATTGGGAACAGCTTCTCCAACAAAGAGGCTGTCTCTGTTTCCTGTGGCTGTTCTAACAAAGTACCAAAAATTTAGTGGCTTTGGACAGCAGAAATGCATTGCCTCATTTCTGAGAGTCACTGTCTACAATCAAGGTGTCAGTGGTGCCATGCTTCCTATGCAGGTGTTAAGGTAAGAACCTTTTTGGTTAATCTCCCAGCTTCCGGAAGTTCCCTGGCTTGCAGCAGTGTAACTCCAGTCTTCCTGTGTCATTTTTCTCCCTGTGTGTATCTGCAAATGATCCTTTTTTCTAAATACATGTATGGTTTTGTTAGGGGCCCATCCTACTGTAAAATGAGATTATTTGAAATAAC